>NC_143026.1:6480000-6485000 GCF_057628025.1 Oncorhynchus mykiss | reverse complement strand
CGTTCAGCACTCAGCGGTCCCGTTCAGCACTCAGCGGTCCCGTTCAGCACTCAGCGGTCCCGTTCTGCACTCAGCGGTCCCGTTCTGCACTCAGCGGTCCCGTTCTGCACTCAGCGCTCCCGTTCAGCACTCAGCGGTCCCGTTCAGCACTCAGCAATCCAGTTCTGCACTCAGCGGTCCCGTTCTGCACTCAGCGGTCCCGTTCTGCACTCAGCGGTCCCGTTCAGCACTCAGCGGTCCCGTTCAGCACTCAGCGGTCCCGTTCAGCACTCAGCGGTCCCGTTCAGCACTCAGCGGTCCCGTTCAGCACTCAGCGGTCCCGTTCAGCGGTCCCGTTCTGCACTCAGCGGTCCCGTTCTGCACTCAGCGGTCCCGTTCAGTGAGCTTGTTGGAAAGGTGGCATCCTATGATGGTGCCATGTTGAAAGTCACTGAGCTCTTCAGTATCGGCCATTCTACTGCCAATGCTTGTCTATGGAGATTGCATGGCTGTGTGCTCGACTTTATACACCTGTCAGCAACGGTTGTGGCTGAAATTGCAGAATCCACTCATTTGAAGGGGTGTCCACATTCTGCTATGTATAGTGTGTATATATATCTTAATTTGAGACTTTTCCTGAGAAATGCAGATTCATTTAAGAGTTCCGTAAATTCACTGAAAACCCTCAGTCCCGTTCTGCACTCAGCGGTCCCAAGTAAGTTAATGTACTTTTCAGGTAGCCTCATTTTGACCAGTTAGTGTATATATCTTAAATTGAGACTTTTCCTGAGAAATGCCTCATGTAGCCTCATTTTGACCAGCTAATAGCTGAACCACCAGTCAAGCAGCTTTTCAGGACTAAACGTTCAAATCCTGTTGCTGGACGATTAGTTTTGCTGCTGCTATACTGGTCAAGTGCAGAGACGTATTAGAATCAAGACAATCCCTACGCCTTACAGTATACAGTGTCACTGATTTAATATGGTAGGTGTGTATTGGATGAGGCAGAAGATGTGATGGGCAGATTGGCCTACGCCTTACAGTATACAGTGTCACTGATTTAATATGGTAGGTGTGTATTGGATGAGGCAGAAGATGTGATGGGCAGATTGGCCTACGCCTTACAGTATACAGTGTCACTGATTTAATATGGTAGGTGTGTATTGGATGAGGCAGAAGATGTGATGGGATGTATTGGCAGATTGGCCTACGCCTTACAGTATACAGTGTCACTGATTTAATATGGTCGGTGTGTATTGGATGTGGCAGAAGATGTGATTGGATGTAATTGGACCGCATCATGTCCATTTCACTATTAATGCCATTTGGAATGTGAAGAATGGCAGAGACCAATATACTATAGTATAGTATACAGTGAGGGAAAATAGTATTTGATCCCCTGCTGATTTTGTACGTTTGCCCACTGACAAAGACATGATCAGTCTATCATTTTAATGGAGGGTTTATTTGAACAGTGAGAGACAGAACAACAACAACAAAATCCATGTCAAAAATGTTATAAATTGATTTGCATTTTAATGAGGGAAATAAGTATTTGACCCCTCTGCAAAACATGACTTAGTACTTGGTGGCAAAACCCTTGTTGGCAATCACAGAGGTCAGACGTTTCTTGTAGTTGGCCACCAGGTTTGCACACGTCTCAGGAGGGATTTTGTCCCACTCCTCTTTGCAGATCTTCTCCAAGTCATTAAGGTTTTGAGGCTGACGTTTGGCAACTCGAACCTTCAGCTCCCTCCACAGATGTTCTATGGGACTAAGGTCTGGAGACTGGCTAGGCCACTCCAGGACCTTAATGTGCTTCTTCTTGAGCCACTCCTTTGTTTCCTTGGCTGTGTGTTTTGGGTCATTGTCATGCTGGAATACTGATCCACGACCCATTTTCAATGCCCTGGCTGAGGGAAGGAGGTTCTCACCCAACATGGCCCCGTCCATCGTCCTTTTGATGCGGTGAAGTTGTCCGGTCCCCTGAGCAGAAAAACACCCCCAAAGCATAATGGTTTCCACCTCCATGTTTGACGGTGGGGATGGTGTTCTTGGGGTCATAGGCAGCATTCCTCCTCCTCCAAACACGGCGAGTTGAGTTGATGCCAAAGAGCTCCATTTTGGTCTCATCTGACCACAACACTTTCACCCAGTTGTGCTCTGAATCATTCAGATGTTGGCAAACTTCAGACGGGCATGTATATGTGATTTCTTGAGCAGGGGGACCTTGCGGGTGCTGCAGGATTTCAATCCTTCACGGCGTAGTATGTTACAAATTGTACCCCATAATGACATCACAATACCCCATAATGACATCACAATACCCCATAATGACATCACAATACCCCATAATGACAAAGTGAAAACTGATTTGTATCATTTTTTTGCAAATGTGTAAAACAAATTAAATAAAGATACCTTATTTGCATAAGTATTCTGACCTTTTGCTATAAGACTTTAAATTGAGCTCAGGTGCATCTAGTTTCTATTGATCATCCTTCAGAGCAAAAACCAAGCCATGACGTCGATGGAGTTGTCCGTAGAGCTCCGAGACAGGATTGTGTCAAGGCACGGTTCTGGGGAAGGGTACCAAAAAATGTATGCAACATTAAAGGTCCCCAAGAACACAGTGGCCTCCATCATTCTTAAATGGAAGAAGTTTGGATCCACCAAAACTCTTCCTAGAGCTGGCCGCCCGGCCAAACTAAGCAATCGGGGGAGAAGGGCCTTGGTCAGGGAGGTGACCAAGAACCCGATGGTCACTCTGACAGAGTTCTAGAGTTTCTCTGTGGAGATGGGAGAACCTTCCAGAAGGACTAGTATCACTGCAGCACTCCACCAATCAGGTGGCCAGACGGAAGACACTCCTCAGTAAAAGGCACATGACAGCCCGCTTGGAGTTTGCCAAAAGGCACCTAAAGACTCTCAGACCATGAGAAACAAGATTCTCTAGTCTGATGAAACAAAGATTTAACTCTTAGTCAGGATCGAGGGAAAGATGAACAGAGCAAAGATGAACAGAGATCCTTGACGAAAACCTTCTCCAAAGCTTTCAGGACCTCAGACTGGGGGCGAAGGTTCACCTTCCAACAGGACAACGACCCTAAACACACAGCCAAGACAACCCTGGAGTGGCTTCAGGACAAGTCTCTGAATGTCCTTGAGTGGCCCAGTCAGAGCCCGGACTTGAACCTGATCAAACATCTCTGGAGAGACTTGAAAATATCTGTGCATCCAACCTGACAGAGCTTGAGAGGATCTTCAGAGAAGAATGGGAGAAACTTCCCAAATACAGGTGTGCCAAGCTTGTAGCGTCATACTCAAGAAGACTCAATGCTGTAATCGCTGCCAAAGGTCCTTAAACAAAGTACTGAGTAAAGGGTCTGAATACTTATGTAAATTTAATCTTTGTAGACATTAAAAAAAAAAAAATTTAAAAAACTGTTTTTGCTTTGTCAATATGGGGTATTGTGTTTAGATTTGTAACTTTTAAATACATCGTTATAGTGAGGCTGTAACGTAACAAAATGTGGAAATAGTCAAGGGGTCTGAACACTTCCCGAATGCACTGGATCATATCCAACGACCCATTGACAAGACCAATAACATTTGTCCAGGAAGTAAGACCAGTATTATATTAAATGAACTATGCCCTTTTAGCATTCATCAATACGTCAACCCAGTTGATTTCTCCCTCTCCTCCCTGACCTTCTATAAACCACAAAGTAACAAAATGAAGTCTAGCCGCTTGATGTTGTTGGAAGCTTGATATTTATGAAAGGCTCCATCAGTAAATACCCTGGTAGAACAACTTTACTCATTCTCTGGGGGTTTTTCCAACATACTTCCTCTTCTCATTCTTCTCTTCTTCTTCTCATTCTTCTCTTCTTCTTCTCATTCTTCTTCCTCTTCTCATTCTTCTTCCTCTTCTCATTCTTCTCTTCTTCTTCTCATTCTTCTCTTCCTCTTCTTCTCATTCTTCTCTTCCTCTTCTCATTCTTCTTCTTCTTCTTCTCATTCTTCTCTTCTTCTTCTCATTCTTCTCTTCTTCTTCTTCTCATTCTTCTTCTCCTTCTTCTTCTCCTTCTTCTTCTTCTTCTTCTTCTTCTCTGTTACTCCCGGGATGAAATGGAAAACATTCTTTAACCGACCACCTCTCACCCCTTCGTTCATCAGGTCTGTGTAATGACTACAACCCCACTATGGATAGACAGAGACTGTGTGTGTGTGGGCCTATCCTGCCTTCCTGTCTTCTACAGTGGGGCAAAAAAGTATTTAGTCAGCCACCAATTGTGCAAGTTCTCCCACTTAAAAAGATGAGAGAGGCCTGTAATTTCAATTCATCATAGGTACACTTCAACTATGACAGACAAAATGAGGAAAAAAAATCCAGAAAATCACATTGTAGGATTTTTTATGAATTTATTTGCAAATTATGGTGAAAAATAAGATCCCCCCCCTATCCTCTACAGATCCCCCTATCCTCTACAGATCCCCCCTTTCCTCTACAGATCCCCCCTATCCTCTACAGATCCCCCCTTTCCTCTACAGATCCCCAAATGAAATCAAATGTATTTGGTCACATACACATGGTTAGCAGATGTTAATGCGAGTGTAACGAAATGCTTGTGCTTCTAGTTCCGACAATGCGGTAATAACCAACGAGTAATCTAACCTAACAATTCCACAACAACTAGCTTATACACACAAGTGTAACGGGATAAAGAATATGTACACAACCCATATTTATGTTTATTTGTTTTCCCTTTTGTACTTGCACATAGTATGACATTTGAAATGTATTTTTAAAAACAGTAATGTTTTTACTGTTAATTTTGTTTCACTTTTCTTTATCATCTACTTCACTTGTTTCCAATAAAACCCTTAAATTGAATTGAGAGAACGAGAGAGAGCGCTGTTAGGAACCTGTCATTACATTCACAACGGGACGTCTCCCCTCGACTAGCACCAATCATCTCAGTGAGGGGGTTTGGTGTGTCTGTGTCTATGTGACTGAG
>NC_143026.1:6417500-6475000 GCF_057628025.1 Oncorhynchus mykiss | reverse complement strand
AGAGGGAGGTAGAGAGGGAGGTAGAGAGAGGGAGGTAGAGAGAGGGAGGTAGAGAGAGGGAGGTAGAGAGAGGGAGGTAGAGAGAGGGAGGTAGAGAGAGGGAGGTAGAGATAGGGAGGTAGAGAGAGAGGGAGGTAGAGAGAGAGAGAGAGAGCACCAGGTGAGGCGACCCCATGGATGAAGGGGGGAGAGAGAGGGAGAGGTAGGTAGAGAGAGTTAGGGAGAGAGAGAGGTAGGTAGAGAGAGTTAGGTAGAGAGAGAGAGAGTAAGAGAGTTAGGTAGAGAGAGAGAGATTAACAGAGTTAGGTAGAGAGAGAGAGAGTAAGAGAGTTAGGTAGAGAGAGAGAGTAAGAGAGTTAGGTAGAGAGAGAGAGTAAGAGAGGTAGGTAGAGAGAGGGGTAGGTAGAGAGAGAGAGAGAGAGAGGTAGGTAGAGAGAGAGAGAGAGCACCAGGTGAGGCGACCCCATGGATGAAGGGGGGAGAGAGAGAGAGGTAGGTAGAGAGAGTTAGGGAGAGAGAGAGGTAGGTAGAGAGAGGTAGGTAGAGAGAGAGGTAGGTAGAGAGCGAGAGAGTAAGAGAGTTGGGTAGAGAGAGAGAGAGTAAGAGAGTTAGGTAGAGAGAGAGTAAGAGAGTTAGGTAGAGAGAGAGTAAGAGAGTTAGGTAGAGAGAGAGTAAGAGAGTTAGGTAGAGAGAGAGGTAGGTAGAGAGAGTTAGGGAGAGAGAGAGGTAGGTAGAGAGAGTTAGGTAGAGAGAGGTAGGTAGAGAGAGTTAGGTAGAGAGAGAGAGAGAGTAAGAGAGTTAGGTAGAGAGAGAGAGATTAAGAGAGTTAGGTAGAGAGAGAGAGATTAAGAGAGTTAGGTAGAGAGAGAGAGAGTAAGAGAGTTAGGTAGAGAGAGAGAGAGAGAGTAAGAGAGTTAGGTAGAGAGAGAGAGAGTAAGAGAGTTAGGTAGAGAGAGAGTAAGAGAGGTAGGTAGAGAGAGATAGGTAGGTAGAGAGAGAGAGGTAGGTAGAGAGAGAGAGAGCACCAGGTGAGGCGACCCCATGGATGAAGGGGGGGGAGAGAGAGAGAGGTAGGTAGGTAGAGAGAGTTAGGGAGAGAGAGAGGTAGGTAGAGAGAGTTAGGTAGAGAGAGTAAGAGAGTTAGGTAGAGAGAGAGAGATTAAGAGAGTTAGGTAGAGAGAGAGAGAGTAAGAGAGTTAGGTAGAGAGAGAGAGAGAGAGAGTAAGAGAGTTAGGTAGAGAGAGAGAGTGAGAGAGGTAGGTAGAGAGAGAGAGGTAGGTAGAGAGAGAGAGGTAGGTAGAGAGAGAGAGAGAGAGCACCAGGTGAGGCGACCCCATGGATGAAGGGGGGAGAGAGAGAGAGGTAGGTAGAGAGAGTTAGGGAGAGAGAGAGTTAGGGAGAGAGAGAGGTAGGTAGAGAGAGAGGTAGGTAGAGAGTTCGGTAGAGAGCGAGAGAGTAAGAGAGTTGGGTAGAGAGAGAGAGAGTAAGAGAGTTAGGTAGAGAGAGAGAGAGTAAGAGAGTTAGGTAGAGAGAGAGAGAGTAAGAGAGTTAGGTAGAGAGAGAGAGTAAGAGAGTTAGGTAGAGAGAGAGAGAGAGAGTAAGAGAGGTAGGTAGAGGTAGAGAACACACAATGCAAATAGTTTGGGTAACCATTTGGTTACCTGTTCAGGAGTCTTATGGCTTGGGGGTAAAAACCATTGAGAAGCCTTTTTGTCCAAGACTTGGTACTCCTTGCCATGCGGTAGTAGAGAGAACAGTCTGTGGCTGGGGTCTTTGACAATTTTTAGGGCCTTCCTAAAAAGTCCTGGCTGGCAGGCAGCCCTCTGTATAGTGCCTTGCGGTCGGAGGCCGATTAATTGCCGTACCAGGCAGTGATGCAACCGGTCAGGATGCTCTCGATGTTGCAGCTGTAGAACCTCTTGAGGATCTGGGGACCCCATGCTACATTTTTTAGCTTCCTGATGGGGCATAGGCTTTGTCGTGCCCTCTTCACGACTGTCTTGGTGTGTTTGGACCATTCTAGTTTGTTGTTGATGTGGACACCAAGGAACTTGAAGCTCTCAACCTGCTCCACTTCAGCCCAGTCGATGATAATGGGGACGTGCTCGGTCCTCCTTTTCCTGTAGTCCACAATCATCTCCTTAGTCTTGGTTAAATTGAGGGATAGGTTGTTATTCTGGCACCACCCGGCCAGGTCTCTGACCTCCTCCCTATAGGCTGTCTTGTCGTTGTCAGTGATCAGGCCTACCACTGTTGTGTCGTCTGCAAACTTAATGATGGTGTTGGAGTCGTACCTGACCATGCAGTCGTGGGTGAACAGGGAGTACAGGAGGAGACTTAGCACGCACCCCTGGGGAGCTACAGTGTTGAGGATCAGTGTTGTTACCTACCACCTGGGGGCGGCCTGTCAGGAAGTCCAGGATCCAGTTGCAGAGGGAGGTGTTCATTCCCTTGTTCCTTAGCTTAGTGATGAGCTTTGAGGGCACTATGGTGTTGAACGCTGAGCTGTAGACAATGAATAGCATTCTCACATAGGTGTTCCTTTTGTCCAGGTGGGAAAGGGTAGTGTGGAGTGCAATAGAGATCACATCATCTGTGGATCTGTTAGGGCGGTATGCAAATTGGAGTGGGTCTCGGGTTTCTGGGATAATGGTTTTGATGTGAGCCATGACCAGCCTTTCAAAGCACTTCATGGCTACAGACGTGAGTGCTACGTGTCGGTAGTCATTTAGGCAGGTTGCCTTTGTGTTCTTGGGCACAGGGACTATGGTGGTCTGCTTGAAGAATGTTGGTATTACAGACTCAATCAGAGACATGTTGAAAATGTCAGTGAAGACACCTGCCAGTTGTTCAGCACATTCTCGGAGCACACGTCCTGGTAATCCGTCTGGCCCCGCAGCCTTGTGTATGTTGACCTGTTTAAAGGTCTTACTCACGTCGGCTACGGAGAGAGTGATCACACAGTCGTCCGGAACAGCTGATGCTCTCATGCATGCCTCAGTGTTGCTTGCCTCGAAGCGAGCATAGAAGTGATTTAGCTCGTCTGGGAGGCTCGTGTCACTGGGCAGTTCTCGGCTGTGCTTCCCTTTGTAGTCTGTAATAGTTTGCTAGCCCTGCCACATCCGACGAGCGTCGGAGCCGATGTGGTACGACTCGATCTTAGTCCTGTATTGACGCTTTGCCTGTTTGATGGTTCGTCGAAGGGCATAGCAGGATTTCTTGTAAGCTTCCGGGTTAGAGTCCAGCTCCTTGAAAGCGGCAGCTCTGCCCTTTAGCTCAGTGCGGATGTTGCATGTAATCCATGGCTTCTGGTTGGGGTATGTACGTACAGTCACTGTGGGGACGACGTTCTTAATGCACTTATTGATAAAGCCAGTGACTGATGTGGTGTACTCCTCAATGCCATCGGAAGAATCCCAGAACATGTTCCAGTCTGCAAAACAGTCCTGTAGTTTAGCATCTGCTTCATCTGACCACTTTTTAATAGACCGAGTCACTGGTGCTTCCTGATTAAATTTTTGCTTGTAAGCAGGAATCAGGAGGACAGAGTTGTGGTCGGATTTACCATTGAGTCATTGAGTGGATGATGATGGTGCTCTCTTTGACCTGTGACCCCACACGAAACGTGTCGGGGGGGGGGGGTGTGTTAGTCATGTTTGTGTGTATCAGTGCTCGTCTCTGTCCTGTAGGCTGTCTCCCCTGAAGGAAGTTACCACTAGTCTAGCTGATATCTCTCTCCCTGTCTCTCTCTTCGTCTCTCTCTTCGTCTCTCTCTCCCTGTCTCTCTCTCCGTCTCTCTCTCCCTGTCTCTCTCTCCGTCTCTCTCTCCCTGTCTCTCGCTCTCTCTCGCTGTGTCTCGCTCTCTCTCGCTGTGTCTCGCTCTCTCTCGCTGTGTCTCGCTCTCTCTCGCTGTGTCTCGCTCTCTCTCGCTGTGTCTCGCTCTCTCTCGCTGTGTCTCGCTCTCTCTCGCTGTGTCTCGTTCTCTCTCGCTGTGTCTCGCTCTCTCTCGCTGTGTCTCGCTCTCTCTCGCTGTGTCTCGCTCTCTCTCGCTGTGCCTCGCTCTCTCTCGCTGTGTCTCGCTCTCTCTCGCTGTGTCTCATTCTCTCCCTGTGTGTCTCTCACTCTCGCTGTCTCTCTCTCCCTGTCGCTCTCTCTCGCTGTCTCTCTCTCGCTGTTTCTCTCTCTGTCTCTCTCTCCGTCTCTCTCTCTGTCCCTCTCTCGATGTGTCTCTCTCTCCGTCTCTCTCGCTGTGTCTCTCTCTCCGTCTCTCTCGCTGTGTCTCGCTCTCTCTCGCTGTCTCTCTCTCCGTCTCTCTCTCCGTCTCTCTCTCTGTCCCTCTCTTGCTGTGTCTCTCTCTCCGTCTCTCTCGCTGTGTCTCGCTCTCTCTCGCTGTCTCTCTCTCTCTCTCGCTGTGTCTCTCTCATTCTCTCGCTGTGTCTCTTTCTCTCTCTCTCGCCTGTGTCTCTCTCTCGCCTGTGTCTCTCTTTCTCTCTCTCTCGCCTGTGTCTCTCTTTCTCTCTCTCTCGCCTGTGTCTCTCTTTCTCTCTCTCTCGCCTGTGTCTCTCTTTCTCTCTCTCGCCTGTGTCTCTCTCTCTCTCGCCTGTGTCTCTCTCTCTCTCTCTCGCTGTGTCTCTCTCTCTCTCTCGCGGTGTCTCTCTCTCTCTCCCTGTCTCTCTCTCTGTCTCTCTCTCGCTGTGTCTTGCTCCGTCTCTCTCTCGCTGTGTCTCGCTCTCTCTCGCTGTGTCTCGCTCTCTCTCGCTGTGTCTCTCTCTCTCGCTGTGTCTCTCTCTCTCTCGCTGTGTCTCTCTCTCTCTCGCTGTGTCTCGCTCTCTCTCGCTGTGTCTCGCTGTGTCTCGCTCTCTCTCGCTGTGTCTCGCTCTCTCTCGCTGTGTCTCGCTCTCTCTCCCGCTGTGTCTCGCTCTCTCTCCCGCTGTGTCTCGCTCTCTCTCCCGCTGTGTCTCGCTCTCTCTCCCGCTGTGTCTCGCTCTCTCTCCCGCTGTGTCTCGCTCTCTCTCCCGCTGTGTCTCGCTCTCTCTCCCGCTGTGTCTCGCTCTCTCTCCCGCTGTGTCTCGCTCTCTCTCTCGCTGTCTCTCTCTCTCGCTGTCTCTCTCTCTCGCTGTCTCTCTCTCTCGCTGTCTCTCTCTCTGTCCGTCTCTCTCTCCGTCCCTCTCTTTCCGTCTCTCTCGGTGTGTCTCGCTCTCTCTTGCTGTGTCTCGCTCTCTCTCACTGTCTCTCACTCTCTCGCTGTCTCTCTCGCTGTGTCTCTCTCTCTCTCGCTGTGTCTCTCTCTCTCTCGCCTGTGTCTCTCTCTCTCGCCTGTGTCTCTCTCTCTCGCCTGTCTCTCTCTCTCGCCTGTGTCTCTCTCTCTCGCCTGTGTCTCTCTTTCTCTCTCTCTCGCCTGTGTCTCTCTTTCTCTCTCTCTCGCCTGTGTCTCTCTCTCTCTCGCTGTGTCTCTCGCGGTCTCTCTCTCTCTCGCGGTGTCTCTCTCTCTCGCGGTGTCTCTCTCTCTCGCTCTGTCTCTCTCTCTCGCTGTGCCTCTCTCTCGCTGTGTCTCTGTCTGTCTGTCTGTGTGTGTGTGTTGTCTTTCTCTCTGATGCCTGATGTTCAAGCATTGCTCAAGGTCTTTTGCATTCCTGTCACACACTGGCTCACCTCTGGGGAGAAAGGAGATGGGCATTTAGAGAAATGGAGAGAAAAGCTGATTTCATATTTGCTGTAGAGTCCATAGGGGAACCACTGAGGAGTCAGGTTGAGGAGAGATTGAGGAGTCAGGTTGAGGAGAGATTGAGGAGTCAGGTTGAGGAGAGATTGAGGAGAGATTGAGGAGTCAGGTTGAGGAGAGATTGAGGAGTCAGGTTGAGGAGAGATTGAGGAGTCAGGTTGAGGAGAGATTGAGGAGTCAGGTTGAGGAGAGATTGAGGAGTCAGGTTGAGGAGAGATTGAGGAGTCAGGTTGAGGAGAGATTGAGGAGTCAGGTTGAGGAGAGATTGAGGAGTCAGGTTGAGGAGAGATTGAGGAGTCAGGTTGAGGAGAGATTGAGGAGTCCGTTTGAGGAGAGATTGAGAAGTCCGTTTGAGGAGGGATTGAGGAGTCAGGTTGAGGAGGGATTGAGGAGCCAGGTTGAGGAGGGATTGAGGAGCCAGGTTGAGGAGGGATTGAGGAGCCAGGTTGAGGAGGGATTGAGGAGTCAGGTTGAGGAGGGATTGAGGAGTTAGGTTGAGGAGGGATTGAGGAGTCGGGTTGAGGAGGGATTGAGGAGTCGGGTTGAGGAGGGATTGAGGAGTCGGGTTGAGGATGGATTGAGGAGTCGGGTTGAGGAGAGATTGCTTAGTCGGGTTGAGGAGTCGGGATGAGGTGGGACTGAGGAGTCGGGTTGAGGTGGGACTGAGGAGTCGGGTTGAGGTGGGACTGAGGAGTCGGGTTGAGGTGGGACTGAGGAGTCGGGTTGAGGTGGGACTGAGGAGTCGGGTTGAGGTGGGACTGAGGAGTCGGGTTGAGGTGGGACTGAGGAGTCGGGTTGAGGTGGGACTGAGGAGTCGGGTTGAGGTGGGACTGAGGAGTCGGGTTGAGGTGGGACTGAGGAGTCGGGTTGAGGTGGGACTGAGGAGTCGGGTTGAGGTGGGACTGAGGAGTCGGGTTGAGGTGGGACTGAGGAGTCGGGTTGAGGTGGGACTGAGGAGTCGGGTTGAGGTGGGACTGAGGAGTCGGGTTGAGGTGGGACTGAGGAGTCGGGTTGAGGTGGGACTGAGGAGTCGGGTTGAGGTGGGACTGAGGAGTCGGGTTGAGGTGGGACTGAGGAGTCGGGTTGAGGTGGGACTGAGGAGTCGGGTTGAGGTGGGACTGAGGAGTCGGGTTGAGGAGGGACTGAGGAGTCGGGTTGAGGAGGGACTGAGGAGTCGGGTTGAGGAGGGACTGAGGAGTCGGGTTGAGGAGGGACTGAGGAGTCGGGTTGAGGAGGGACTGAGGAGTCGGGTTGAGGAGGGACTGAGGAGTCGGGTTGAGGAGGGACTGAGGAGTCGGGTTGAGGAGGGATTTGAGAAACGAGGTTGAGGAGGGATTGAGGAGCCAGGTTGATGAGGGGAGTTGTGAAGCCGGTCTAGACAGACACAGTTACAGACAGACACCTTTGTGCTGCGTTACAGAGAGAGTTGTCTTTGTCTCAGTAGTACGACACCACCCCTTGTGACCCTAACAAAACCGCCATCTCCCTGTGTGGAGGTGGTGACATTTTTTACATTTTAATTTCACCTTTATTTAACCAGTTAGGCTAGTTGAGAACACGTTCTCATTTACAACTGCTACCTGGCGACCTTTGCTTGATACAGTATATATAATGCTTCATGTGTTATCATCTATGTGTTAACAAGTGGAGTATTTAGCTCCTTACGGTACTGTACCCTCCCTCCTCTGTATAGAAGATGGGCTGGCTGGGCTCTTACCGTAACGCCTCCCTCCCTCCTCTCTATAGAAGATGGGCTGGCTGGGCTCTTACCGTAACGCCTCCCTCCCTCCTCTGTATAGAAGATGGGCTGGCTGGCTGGCTGGGCTCTTACCGTAACGCCTCCCTCCCTCCTCTCTATAGAAGAGGGGCTGGCTGGGCTCTTACCGTAACGCCTCCCTCCCTCCTCTGTATAGAAGATGGGCTGGCTGGGCTCTTACCGTAACGCCTCCCTCCCTCCTCTCTATAGAAGATGGGCTGGCTGGGCTCTTACCGTAACGCCTCCCTCCCTCCTCTGAATAGAACATGGGCTGGCTGGGCTCTTACCGTAACGCCTCCCTCCCTCCTCTCTATAGAAGATGGTCTGGCTGGGCTCTTACCGTTATGCCTCCCTCCCTCCTCTGTATAGAACATGGGCTGGCTGGGCTCTTACCGTAACACCTCCCACCTCTCTATAGAAGATGGGCTGGCTGGGCTCTTACCGTAACGCCTCCCTCCCTCCTCTGTATAGAACATGGGCTGGCTGGGCTCTTACCGTAACGCCTCCCTCCCTCCTCTGTATAGAAGATGGGCTGGCTGGCTGGCTGGGCTCTTACCGTAACGCCTCCCTCCCTCCTCTCTATAGAAGAGGGGCTGGCTGGGCTCTTACCGTAACGCCTCCCTCCCTCCTCTGTATAGAAGATGGGCTGGCTGGGCTCTTACCGTAACGCCTCCCTCCCTCCCTCCTCTCTATAGAAGATGGGCTGGCTGGGCTCTTACCGTAACGCCTCCCTCCCTCCTCTGAATAGAACATGGGCTGGCTGGGCTCTTACCGTAACGCCTCCCACCTCTCTATAGAAGATGGGCTGGCTGGGCTCTTACCGTAACGCCTCCCTCCCTCCTCTCTATAGAAGATGGTCTGGCTGGGCTCTTACCGTTATGCCTCCCTCCCTCCTCTGTATAGAACATGGGCTGGCTGGGCTCTTACCGTAACACCTCCCACCTCTCTATAGAAGATGGGCTGGCTGGGCTCTTACCGTAACGCCTCCCTCCCTCCTCTGTATAGAACATGGGCTGGCTGGGCTCTTACCGTAACGCCTCCCACCTCTCTATAGAAGATGGGCTGGCTGGGCTCTTACCGTAACGCCTCCCTCCCTCCTCTCTATAGAAGATGGTCTGGCTGGGCTCTTACCGTTATGCCTCCCTCCCTCCTCTGTATAGAACATGGGCTGGCTGGGCTCTTACCGTAACGCCTCCCTCGGTACTGTACGGGAGCTGGACTTCTGTCTTGGGAAATACATTACGAAGTCATTGATCAGGTATTGGCAGGAGGATCGGCCTGATGCTGACGGAGACACTGAGTCCGTCTGTCTGTCTGTTCATTTACAACCAATAAATCACGCTGATACATCGCGGTGTGTGTGTGTCTATGTCCTGCATCTCCTACTGTTACTACGGCATTTAGCCGAGTGGTGAAGAGCATTCTGCCAGGAACTGAAAAGTCTCTCGTTCGAATCCCCGAGCCGGCAAGGTGTAAAACTCAGTGATCCTGCCCTTGAGCAAAGGCAATTAACCTTGAACAACAACTGCCCCCCCTGGTGCTGATGACATGGATTAAGGGAGTCCCGTCCCCCCCCCAAACACACCTCTGATTCAGGGGGTTTGGGTTGGTAAGACACATTTCAGTTGAATGCTACTGACTAGGTATCCCCCCCTTTCCTTTCCTACATAGCGGCAATTCAAAAACCACACAAAATAACATCTATCAATTTAGACAAAGATTTTATTTGCACATTGGATACTTTTGCCAAATATCTCAAAATGATGATTGATCTAGATTATATAAATGTATAAAATGTACAGTACCGGTCAAAAGTTTGGACACACCTACTCATTCAAGGGTTTTTCTTTATTTTTACTATTTTCTACATTTTAGAATAATAGTGAAGACATCAAAACTATGAAATAACACATATGGAGTCATGAAGTAACTCGAAAGTATATTTTGTTTTTATATTTTAGTTTCTTCAAAGTTTTGCCTTGATTTGACAGATTTGCACCGTCTTGGCGTTCTCTCAACGAATTAAATCACTAACAAGTGTCACCAGCGAAGCACCATCCCTCCTCCTCCTCCATGCTTCACAGTGGCAACCACACTTGCGGAGATCATCCGTTCACTTACTCTGCGTCTCACAAAGACACGGCGGTTGGAACCAAAAGTCTCAAATTTGGACTCTTCCAGAGCAAAGGACCGATTTCCACCGGTCTAATGTCCATTGCTCGTGTTTCTTGGCTCAAGCAAGTCTCTTCTTCTTATTGGTGTCCTTTAGTAGTGGTTTCTTTGCAGCAATTTGACCATGAAGGCCTGATTCACACAGTTTCCTCTGAACAGCTGATGTTGAGATGTATCTGTTTCTTGAACTCTGTGAAGCATTTATTTGGGCTGCAATTTCTGAGGCTGGTAACTCTAATGAACGTATCCTCTGCATCAGAGGTAACTCTGGGTCTTCCAGTTTCATTATTGCGCTTGATGGTTTTTGCGACTGCACTTGAAGAAAGTTCTTGAAATGTTCCATATTGAGTTGACCTTCATGTCTTAAAGTAATGATGGACTGTCATTTCTCTTTGCTTATTTGAGCTGTTCGTGCCATAATATGGGCTTGGTCGTTTACCAAATAGGGCTATCTTCTGTATTACCACCCCTAATTTGTCACAACACATCTGATTGCCTCAAACGCAATAAGAAGGAAAGAAATTCCACACATTCACTTTTAAGAAGGCACACCTGTTAATTGAAATGCATTCCAGGTGACTACCTCATGAAGCTGGTTGAGAGAATGCCAAGAGTGTGCAAAGCTGTCAAGGCAAAAAGGGTAGCTACTTTGAAGAAACTAAAATATAAATATACTTTTTTTTGGTTACTTCATGATTCCAAATGTGTTACGTAATAGTTGTGATGTTATTCTACAATGTAGAAAATGTAGAAAAACCCTTGAATGAGGCGTGTCCAAACTTTTCACTGGTTCTGTAAATCAAACTATCAGGTGTTTCATCATTATTTGAGCAGCCATATAGGTACACCTTACAATGTGTGTAGTTATTGCATGTTTTGCTGTAGTCATGAAGCCAGCCTCTGATGCTTTGTCCTGCTATCTCCCACTACCTCTCTAGTCTAATTATCTGGCCTGAATACATCGACACCCATCAGGCTGGTCAGGGCTGGGCTGGAATGGGCTGGGCTGGTCAGGGATGGGCTGGTCAGTGCAGGAATGGGCTGGTCAGGGCTGGGCTGGGCTTGGCAGGGCAGGAATGGGCAGGGCTGCGAAGGGCTGGTCAGGAATGGGCTGGGATGGGCTGGGTAGGTCAGGGATGGTCAGGGCTGGTTAGGGCTGGTTAGGGATGGTTAGGGCTGGTCAGGGATGGTCAGGGCTGGTTAGGGATGGTCAGGGCTGGTTAGGGATGGGCAGGGATGGGCTGGTCAGGGCAGGGATGGGCTGGTCAGGGATGGTCAGGGCTGGTTAGGGATGGTTAAAGATGGTCAGGGCTGGTTAGGGATGGTCAGGGCTGTTTAGGGCTGGGCTGGTCAGGGCAGGGATGGGATGGTCAGGGCTGGTCAGGGATGGTCAGGATGGTTAGGGCTGGTCAGGGATGGTCAAGGATGGTCAGGGCTGGTCAGGGATGGTCAGGGCTGGTCAGGGAGGGTTAGGGATGGTTAGGGATGGTCAGGGCTGGTTAGGGATGGTCAGGTCAGGTTAGGGATGGTCAGGGATTGCACATGAATTTCCTATTCTAAAACACAAGTATAGGTGGCACTGTGGTTAAGCCTATTGTCTGAACACCTCTCTCTCTCTCTCTCTCTGTCTCTCGCTCTTGCTCGCTCTCTCTCTCTGTCTCTCGCTCTCGCTCTGTTTCTGTCTTTCGCTCTCTCTCTGTCTCTCTCTCTGTCTCTATTTTTCCTCCCCCAGCCATTTATGCTTTAATTATTAGACCGTCATGTTGAGCTGAAACACTATGGCTGGCTTGAACAATTGTGTTTGTGTGTGAGGCACTGTGTCACAGTCTAACACCTGGTAGCGCTGCTAACAGTCTAACACCTGGTACCGCTGCTATACAGGCTAACAGGCTAACACCTGGTACCGCTGCTATACAGGCTAACAGGCTAACACCTGGTACCGCTGCTATACAGGCTAACAGGCTAACGCCTGGTACCGCTGCTATACAGGCTAACAGGCTAACGCCTGGTTCCGCTGCTACACAGGCTAACAGGCTAACGCCTGGTTCCGCTGCTACACAGGCTAACAGGCTAACGCCTGGTTCCGCTGCTACACAGGCTAACGCCTGGTTCCGCTGCTACACAGGCTAACAGGCTAACGCCTGGTTCCGCTGCTACACAGGCTAACAGGCTAACGCCTGGTTCCGCTGCTACACAGGCTAACAGGCTAACGCCTGGTTCCGCTGCTACACAGGCTAACAGGCTAACGCCTGGTTCCGCTGCTACACAGGCTAACAGGCTAACGCCTGGTTCCGCTGCTACACAGGCTAACAGGCTAACGCCTGGTTCCGCTGCTACACAGGCTAACAGGCTAACGCCTGGTTCCGCTGCTACACAGGCTAACAGGCTAACGCCTGGTTCCGCTGCTACACAGGCTAACAGGCTAACGCCTGGTTCCGCTGCTACACAGGCTAACAGGCTAACGCCTGGTTCCGCTGCTACACAGGCTAACAGGCTAACGCCTGGTTCCGCTGCTACACAGGCTAACAGGCTAACGCCTGGTTCCGCTGCTTTCTAAATCAAATTTTACTGCTTCCATGAGTTACTTGATGTGGAATAGAGTTCCATGTAGTCATGACTCTATGTAGTACTGTGGAATAGAGTTCCATGTAGTCATGGCTCTATGTAGTACTGTGTGCCTTCCATAGTCTGTTCTGGACTTGGGGACTGTGAAGAGACCTCTTGTGGCATGTCTTGTGCGGTATGCATGGGTGTCTGAGCTGTGTGCTAGTAGTGTAGACAGACAGCTCGGTGTATTCGATGTATAGGATTTCATATATATATATATATATATATATATATGAAATCCTATTGGATATCACAGGGCCTATACCTGACTGGACAGAGAGAGAGAGATATGAAATCCTATTGGATATCACAGGGCCTACACCCCACTGGACAGAGAGAGAGATATGAAGTCCTATTGGATATCACAGGGCCTATACGTTACTGGACAGCGAGAGAGAGAGAGATATGAAGTCCTATTGGATATCACAGGGCCTATACCTGACTGGACAGAGAGAGAGATATGAAGTCCTATTGGATATCACGGGGCCTATACCCCACTGGACAGAGAGAGAGAGATATGAAGTCCTATTGGATATCACAGGGCCTATACCCCACTGGACAGAGAGAGAGATATGAAATCCTATTGGATATCACAGGGCCTATACCCCACTGGAGAGAGAGAGAGATATGAAATCCTATTGGATATCACAGGGCCTATACCCCACTGGAGAGAGAGAGATATGAAATCCTATTGGATATCACAGGGCCTATACCTTACTGGACAGAGAGAGAGATATGAAATCCTATTGGATATCACAGGGCCTATACCCCACTGGAGAGAGAGAGATATGAAGTCCTATTGGATATCACAGGGCCTATACCTTACTGGACAGAGAGAGAGATATGAAATCCTATTGGATATCACAGGGCCTATACCCCACTGGACAGAGAGAGAGAGATATGAAATCCTATTGGATATCACAGGGCCTATACCTTACTGGACAGAGAGGGAGATATGAAATCCTATTGGATATCACGGGGCCTATACCCCACTGGACAGAGAGAGAGAGATATGAAATCCTATTGGATATCACAGGGCCTATACCTTACTGGACAGAGAGAGAGATATGAAATCCTATTGGATATCACAGGGCCTATACCCCACTGGACAGAGAGAGAGAGATATGAAATCCTATTGGATATCACAGGGCCTATACCCCACTGGACAGAGAGAGAGAGATATGAAATCCTATTGGATATCACAGGGCCTATACCCCACTGGACAGAGAGAGAGAGATATGCAATCCTATTGGATATCACAGGGCCTATACCCCACTGGACAGAGAGAGAGATATGAAATCCTATTGGATATCACAGGGCCTATACCCCACTGGACAGAGAGAGAGATATGAAATCCTATTGGATATCACAGGGCCTATACCCCACTGGACAGAGAGAGAGAGATATGACATCCTATTGGATATCACAGGGCCTATACCCCACTGGACAGAGAGAGAGAGATATGAAATCCTATTGGATATCACAGGGCCTATACCCCACTGGACAGAGAGAGAGATATGAAATCCTATTGGATATCACAGGGCCTATACCTTACTGGACAGAGAGAGAGATATGAAATCCTATTGGATATCACAGGGCCTATACCCCACTGGACAGAGAGAGAGAGATATGAAATCCTATTGGATATCACAGGGCCTATACCCCACTGGACAGAGAGAGAGAGATATGAAATCCTATTGGATATCACAGGGCCTATACCCCACTGGACAGAGAGAGAGAGATATGAAATCCTATTGGATATCACAGGGCCTATACCCCACTGGACAGAGAGAGAGATATGAAATCCTATTGGATATCACAGGGCCTATACCCCACTGGACAGAGAGAGAGATATGAAATCCTATTGGATATCACAGGGCCTATACCCCACTGGACAGAGAGAGAGAGATATGACATCCTATTGGATATCACAGGGCCTATACCCCACTGGACAGAGAGAGAGATATGAAATCCTATTGGATATCACAGGGCCTATACCCCACTGGACAGAGAGAGAGAGATATGAAATCCTATTGGATATCACAGGGCCTATACCCCACTGGACAGAGAGAGAGATATGAAATCCTATTGGATATCACAGGGCCTATACCCCACTGGACAGAGAGAGAGAGATATGAAATCCTATTGGATATCACAGGGCCTACACCCCACTGGACAGAGAGAGAGATATGAAATCCTATTGGATATCACAGGGCCTATACCCCACTGGACAGAGAGAGAGAAATGTGAGGAGAAATACAACATTACACACACACACTACACCAACACACACACACACACTACACCGACACACACTACGCACACACACACACACCGACACACACACACACACACGGCCGGTCTGCTCATTAGTCAGGATTCAGATTTTCTTTTTAGGTGACCACTAATGCCGCCCTGTGGTAAGCCGTGTCCACTTAGTCAAAGGCAAAGGGACACAAAATACAAATCTTGTCCATTCCCAGCATGCCTCTGTGCTATTGGAGGGATACATCGCTGTTGCTCTCCACTAACAGTCCGTCAAAATAATATAATCTAACATCAATCATGTAGCAGATACAGGATGTGGTAGAAAGACTAGGTGGCCTTTTCTGTAGCCTTCAGGCTGGAGATAAAATGGATGACAATGGAATGAGATGGACACATCATGCATTTTACATCATGCAGGTTTCTCCAATCAAATAGCCTAACCTGAATGGTGGCCAATCATATAGCCTAACCTGGATGGTGACCAATCAAGTAGCCTAACCTGAATGGTGGCCAATCATATAGCCTAACCTGAATGGTGGCCAATCATATAGCCTAACCTGAATGGTGGCCAATCATATAGCTAACCTGAATGGTGGCCAATCATATAGCCTAACCTGGATGGTGGCCAATCATATAGCCTAACCTGGATGGTGGCCAATCATATAGCCTAACCTGAATGGTGGCCAATCATATAGCCTAACCTGGATGGTGGCCAATCATATAGCCTAACCTGGATGGTGGCCAATCAAATAGCCTAACCTGAATGGTGGCCAATCAAATAGCCTAACCTGAATGGTGGCCAATCAAATAGCCTAACCTGGATGGTGGCCAATCATATAGCCTAACCTGAATGGTGGCCAATCAAATTTTAAAATGTGCTGACATGTTAACAAACAACATATGCTAAAAACAGGACAGGTCAAAGTGAAATGGACAATATGGAATCAGTCTACTAGTGGTTTTAATATGGAATCAGTCTACTAGTGGTTTTAATATGGAATCAATCTACTAGTGGTTTTAATATGGAATCAGTCTAGTAGTGGTTTTAATATGGAATCAGTCTACTAGTGGTTTTAATATGGAATCAGTCTACTAGTGGTTTTAATATGGAATCAGTCTACTAGTGGTTTTAATATGGAATCAGTCTACTAGTGGTTTTAATATGGAATCAGTCTACTAGTGGTTTTAATATGGAATCAGTCTACTAGTAGTTTTAATATGGAATCAGTCTACTAGTGGTTTTAATATGGAATCAGTGTACTAGTGGTTTTAATATGGAATCAGTCTACTAGTGGTTTTAATATGGAATCAGTCTACTAGTGGTTTTAATATGGAATCAGTCTACTAGTGGTTTTAATATGGAATCAGTCTACTAGTGGTTTTAATATGGAATCAGTCTACTAGTGGTTTTAATATGGAATCAGTCTACTAGTGGTTTTAATATGGAATCAGTCTACTAGTGGTTTTAATATGGAATCAGTGTACTAGTGGTTTTAATATGGAATCAGTCTACTAGTGGTTTTAATATGGAATCAGTCTACTAGTGGTTTTAATATGGAATCAGTCTACTAGTGGTTTTAATATGGAATCAGTCTACTAGTGGTTTTAATATGGAATCAGTCTACTAGTGGTTTTAATATGGAATCAGTCTACTAGTAGTTTTAATATGGAATCAGTCTACTAGTGGTTTTAATATGGAATGGGACAATCAGTCTACTAGTGGTTTTAATATGGAATGGGACAATCAGTCTACTCACAACTGCTGTCCAGGTTGTTTCACCCCATTGTCATGATCAGTGGTTTTAAGTTTATATCCGTAAATTTTTGACAAGCTGATCATAACAACAACAAAAAAATCCCGGGAAGCCAGCCGCACCAATGTGTCGGAGGAGACACCGTACAGCTGGCTACCGAAGCCAGCCTGCACTGTGCCCCACTCTCCACCAGGAGTCACTAGAAACCCCTCCCTTAACCCGGACGACGCTGGGCCATTGTGCGCTGCCTCATTGGTCTCCCGGCTGCGACACAGCCCGGGATCAAACCCGGATCTGTAGTGACACCTCTAGCATTGATCGGTACCTCAGACCGCTGTGCCACACTCAAGGTATTTTCATTCAGAACCAAAAAAAATCACCTGATTTCAACATCTGGAAAATACACATTTTCAGCGTTTGGAAAAATTATTTATTTGTGACGTCCGGATAAATAAGTATTTTCAACTCTCATTCAGAATCGAAAAATGAACTTGATTTCAATGTCCTGCAAAAGTATGTATTTAAAACATCCGGACAACATGTCTTTTCACCTTTCATACGGAACCTAAATTGAACCTAATTTACATCAGAAAGGAGTCTGTATGCGTATGCTTGACTGGCTCTGTCTTTGAACTGACTACATCGACCAACGGATGGATGGTTCTCTAACAAAGGGAATGGCTGCTAGTCAGGTTCATGTAAATTACTGATCTCTCAAATAGTAAATGAACCCTTTTCCATAAGGAAAGATCTGAGCACTTTTTTCATGATGAAACATATAACACCTACCCCCCCCCCCAAAAAATACCATTTACATTTTTCAACTCTGAACTTTGTCCAACAGATTATTTTTTCCATTTTATTCTGTGTGTTTGTGTGAGAGAATGGAATGAAGAGATGTATGTTGGTTTTGTATTATTTGCGGTTTGAGTGTGTACACTACTATTATATAGAATAGCCTCTCCTATCAACCTAGGGCGGAAAGCAAATCATTTTGAACGAATAAAAAGTCTGAGATTATAGTTATAAAAAATATACATATATACATTATCATGTTAGATGTCATTTATATTAAAAATAAAAAAAAAACATCTCTGTTTATCATTAATGTAATAGTTAACCCGATACCTTTTGAAATATACCTGTAGACCACATAGAACATTCTATGTTACCACAACGGCTGGGCTATGGTATAGATGGCTGATATCAATATTTCCCATTTACATATTGATATGTGTGTGTGATTCTGAATGTTTGATGTGTGAGAGGAGAGAGAAAGTGAGAATGAAAAGCTCAAATGAAGAAAAATAATAATAATTTTACTCCTCGTATTTTGTTGGAATTGACCTCGTTTTTTGAAAATGAAAAACAAAATGACTGAAGAAAATAGACGTATCTAATATATTTATTTATTTATTTATATTTAAATAATTTGTATTAATGTAAAATCAACATCAGATATGTTGAATTATTTTGCTATTATAGAGTACGTCATTTTACTTGAGAGGGAATTTGTTCAATATATAAAAATAAAACAAATATGATTGTTCATTAATATATTGAAGGGAGAAAATAGTATGGTTAGGTAAATATATTTACTAAAACATTTCACCACATTTTAATAATATTATATATATTAATATTTTAATAGCCAGTGAAAGCAACAAGTGAAACACCAATGTCTCAGAACACATTTTTCAATGTTTTAAAATAATGTTATTTTTTTGAACTTCTATTATTTAAAATAATGTTATTATTGCCTGTGGGGATTACAGTAGGTGGCATCCATTGTAGAGAAAATATCTAAAATGTTCAGAATATATTAATTTATTTGTTGAGATGAAGATTTAGCTACTAAATTATGTTTAGGTCGCAGTGTGTGTAATGTGCCGTGTGTAATGTGTGTGTAGTCAATCAATCAATCAAATGTATTGATAAAGCTCTTCGTACATCAGCTGATATCTCAAAGTGCTGTACAGAAACCCAGTCTAAAACCCCAAAACAGCAAGCAATGCAGGTGTAGAAGCACAGTGGCTAGGAAAAACTCCCTAGAAAGGCCAAAACCTAGGAAGAAACCTAGAGAGGAACCAGGCTATGTGGGGTGGCCAGTCCTCTACTGGCTGTGCCGGGTGGAGATTATAACAGAACATGGCCACTAAGACCAGATCGTTCTTCAAGATGTTTAAACGTTCATAGATGACCAGCTGGGTCAAAAAATAATCACAGTGATTGTAGAGGGTGAAACGTGTCAGCACCTCAGGAGTACATGTCCGTTGCCGAGCAGTGTGTGCAGTGTGTGCAAGGCGCCGTGTGTGCAAGGCGCCGTGTGTGTAGTGGACAAGTATGTAGACACCATTTCACATTAGTGGATTCGGCTATTTCAGCCACACCCGTTGTTGACAGGTGTATAAAAATTAAGCACACCGCCATGCAATCTCCATAGACAAACATTTGAGGCTGTTATAGCAGCAATGTTCCAACATCTAGTGGAAAAGCCTTCCCAGAAGAGTGGAGGCTGTTATAGCAGCAATGTTCCAACGTCTAGTGGAAAGCCTTCCCAGGAGAGGCTGTTATAGCAGCAATGTTCCAACATCTAGTGGAAAGCCTTCCCAGGAGAGGCTGTTATAGCAGCAATGTTCCAACATCTAGTGGAAAGCCTTCCCAGAAGAGTGGAGGCTGTTATAGCAGCAATGTTCCAACATCTAGTGGAAAGCCTTCCCAGAAGAGTGGAGGGCTGTTATAGCAGCAATGTTCCAACGTCTAGTGGAAAGCCTTCCCAGAAGAGTGGAGGGCTGTTATAGCAGCAATGTACCATCATCTAATGGAAAGCCTTCCCAGAAGAGGGGAGGCTGTTATAGCAGCAAAGGGGGGGGACCAACTCTATATTAATACCCATCATTTTGGAAGGAAATATTCGACGAGCCCATACTTTTGGTCATGTAGTGTATTTCCTATATATAGACACTTCAGAACCTTATTCCTCATGATTTGCCATATAATAATAATAATGAATGTGTCATTCAATGCTTTTCTATGGGCTATTGTAGTAAAGGCCAAATGCAATATTTAAAAAATATATATATTTTCCTACAGGGGTCCTAAAATTCCAAATCAAAACAGCTAAATGATCCCTGGCGTTTTTAAAACAGTTCCTTATGTCGTGTGTACAACCGTGTTGCCGTTGTTGTTGTGTATTCATCATGAGGAGACGAACTGTAACCCCACTGGACCATCATAAACTACAGACCAAACGGTTTCTTAGCTGTTTTCCCCCCCCCCGTCTCTTACGGTGCTGTGCGTCTGTTGTATACGGGCTGTTTAACCTTGTGCTGTTTGACCATGAGTCCAGGCCACAGTCGACCCGCTGAGGGGAACACTAGTGCACTGGGCCGTGTGTTGATGGGTGGGGGGGTGGGGGCCTTGGCTGAGGCCGGTGCAGGCCTGGAGGGGGAGACTGGGCGGATGGGGAAGGGCTAGGGGCTGGGAACGTGTCTGATGTGGGGGGGGGGGGGGGGGGGGGTCGGGTGGGGACGAGGACAGGGGTTGGTGCTGGAGGTCCTTTAGCTGCGTGTCTAAAGAACAGTCCACTCACAATAAGCCCAGCCTTTTGAAGTGGTTCACCCCTCTGCTCCCCTTCCCCCCACTGCCCCTAACCCCCTCCTAATGCATATTCACTCGGTCCACTCGCCCAGATGATTTGTTAACAAGGGGGCCACTCGCTCTCCATTTCAGACAGATGCCACAACTATTCCCAATTTCCGAGGCTAGCTAGTGGCAGGGGCCCGTGTGGCAGGCAGCGGCCTCTGCGTGCTATGCTGCCTGACGGACGCTGAGCCACCCTGAGAAGGACCTAATTACGGTGCATTGTGAGAGTCCATTATGCCAGTGCAGTGTGAGTGATCCCATTGACCTTGGCCTGACATTATAAACTGTGGCTAATCTGTTTACTATGTACTTCTAACACCTCCTTTCTTTCCCTCCCCTCTCTCTCTCTCTGTCTCTCTCTCTCTGTCTCTGTCTCTCTCTCTCTCTCTGTCTCTCTCTCTCTCTCTGTCTCTCTCTCTCTCTCTCTGTCTCTCTCTCTCTCTCTCTCTACCTCTCTCTCTCTCTCTCTACCTCTCTCTCTCTCTCTCTACCTCTCTCTCTTTCTCTCTCTCTCTCTCTCTCTCTCTCTCTCTCTCTCTCTCTCTCTACCTCTCTCTCTCTCTCTCTCTCTCTCTACCTCTCTCTCTCTCTCTCTACCTCTCTCTCTCTCTCTCTCTACCTCTCTCTCTCTCTCTCTCTCTCTCTCTCTCTCTCTCTCTACCTCTCTCTCTCTCTCTCTCTACCTCTCTCTCTCTCTCTCTCTCTCTCTCTCTCTCTCTCTCTCTCTCTCTACCTCTACCTCTCTCTCTCTCTCTCTACCTCTCTCTCTCTCTAACTCACTCTCTCTCTCTCTACCTCTCTACCTCTCTCTCTCTCTCTCTCTCTCTCTCTACCTCTCTCTCTCTCTCTCTCTCTACATCTCTCTCTCCCTCCCTCCGGCTCTCTCCCTCCCTCTCTCTCTGTCCCTCCTCCTCGCTCTCTCTCTCTCCCTCTCTCTCTGTCCCTCCTCTCTCTCTCTCCCTCCCTCTCTCTCTGTCCCTCCTCCTCTCTCTCTCCCTCCCTCTCTCTCTGTCCCTCCTCCTCGCTCTCTCTCCCTCCCTCTCTCTCTGTCCCTCCTCTCTCTCTCTCTCCTTCCCTCTCTCTCTGTCCCTCCTCTCTGTCCCTCCCTCTCTCTCTGTCCCTCCCTCTCTCTCTGTCCCTCCCTCTCTCTCTGTCCCTCCCTCTCTCTCTGTCCCTCCTCCTCTCTCTCTCTCTCTCTCTCTCTCTCCTCGTCTCTCTCTCTCTCTCTCTCTCTCTCTCTCTCTCTCTCTCTCCCTCCGGCTGCCTGGTTAGCATCACAATGGGCCTGCCCCTTAACCCAGCAGCCGACTCGGCCCGCTCAGCACGCCATGCTCTCTCTCTCATCGCCACAGCCAGACCACCGGCATTCATCACAACCATCGCCAGAGAGGTGAGACCTGACCTCCTGTTTTTCATGTCTCCATGTCATCTCCCCTGAACCTCTGCTACTCTGTACATTACCTTTCTGCTTTCACACTCCACCCTGCCCTTCCTTTCGCCCTTCCCCTTCCTTTCCTCCCATCCCCCCTTCATCCCCTTACCCCCCCCTTACCCTTCCCCCTAACCCCTCACCCCTACCCTATTACCCTTCCCCTAACCTTTTCCCCTTACCCTGAACCTCTTCCCCCTAACCTCTTCCCCCTAACTTCTTCCCCCTAACCTCTTCCCCCTAACCTCTTTCCCCTAACCCTAACCTCTTCCCCCTAACCTCTTCCCCCTAATCTCTTCCCCCTACCCCTAACCTCTTCCCCCTACCCCTAACCTCTTCCCCCTAACCTCTTCCCCCTAACCTCTTCCCCCTAACCTCTTCCCCCTACCCCTAACCCTAACCTCTTCCCCCTAACTTCTTCCCCCTACCCCTAACCTCTTCCCCCTAACCTCTTCCCCCTAACCTCTTCCCCCTAACCTCTTCCCCCTAACCTCTTCCCCCTACCCCTAACCTCTTCCCCCTAACCTCTTCCCCCTAACCTCTTCCCCCTAACCTCTTCCTCCTACCCCAAACCTCTTCCTCCTACCCCTAACCTCTTCCCCCTACCCCTAACCTCTTCCCCCTACCCCTAATCTCTTCCCCCTACCCCTAACCTCTTCCTCCTACCCCTAACCTCTTCCCCCTACCCCTAACCTCTTCCCCCTACCCCTAACCTCTTCCCCCTACCCCTAACCTCTTCCCCCTACCCCTAACCTCTTACCCCTAACCTCTTCCTCCTACCCCTAAGCTCTTCCTCCTACCCTCCTTAACTCAGTTTTTTTGTATCCTGTATGTTAGGTTCACAGACACACAGCCATGCAGGCTAACTCCCAGTCGCAGCAGAATGTCCACACCACCTCTCTGGGCCGAGCCAAGACGGAGATCATCAGGGTCATAGATATCCTCATTGAGAAGATGCCGACTGACGTCGTGGACCTTCTGGTCGAGGTACGTCCAAGACCTGGTCTCTCCACGTTACAATACAACCACACGCTTCAACTTCATTTAACTGTTATTTAGTTTAGAATGAATGGCAGCACCATGAGAAGCTCTAGTTTGAGGTGACTGGATGGGGGACAGGTGGTTAATGCTGGGTATTTCTCTCTTCTTCCTTCCTCTAGGTAATGGACATCATCATGTACTGCATCGAAGGCTCTCTGGTGAAGAAGAAAGGCCTCAATGAGTGTTTCCCTGCTATTTGCAAGTGAGTAATCATGTCCTCGTTCCATGTTCCCAGTCCTCGTTCCATGTTCTCGTTCCATGTTCTCGTTCCATGTCCTCGTTCCATGTCCTCGTTCCATGTCCTCGTTCCATGTCCTCGTTCCATGTCCTCGTTCCATGTCCTCGTTTCATGTCCTCGTTCCATGTCCTCGTTCCATGTTCTCGTTCCATGTCCTCGTTCCATGTCCTCGTTCCATGTTCCCGTTCCATGTTCCCAGTCCTCGTTCCATGTCCTCGTTCCATGTTCTCGTTCCATGTTCTCGTTCCATGTCCTCGTTCCATGTCCTCGTTCCATGTCCTCGTTCCATGTCCTCGTTCCATGTCCTCGTTCCATGTCCTCGTTCCATGTCCTCGTTCCATGTCCTCGTTCCATGTTCTCGTTCCATGTTCTCGTTCCATGTTCTCGTTCCATGTCCTCGTTCCATGTCCTCGTTCCATGTCCTCGTTCCATGTTCCCAGTCCTCGTTCCATGTTCTCGTTCCATGTTCTCGTTCCATGTTCTCGTTCCATGTCCTCGTTCCATGTCCTCGTTCCATGTCCTCGTTCCATGTCCTCGTTCCATGTCCTCGTTCCATGTCCTCGTTCCATGTTCCCAGTCCTCGTTCCATGTCCTCGTTCCATGTTCTCGTTCCATGTTCCCAGTCCTCGTTCCATGTCCTCGTTCCATGTTCTCGTTCCATGTGGTTAGAGTGTTGGACTAGTAACCGAAAGGTTGCAAGATCAAATCCCCGAGTTGACAAGGTACAAATCTGTCGTTCTGCCCCTGAACAAGGCAGTTAACCCACTGTTCCTAAGCCGTCATTGTAAATAAGAATTTGTTCTTAACTGACTTGCCTAGTTAAATAAAGGTTCAATAAGAAATAATTATCACAGGTATGTCTACTGGAGCACATTGCTGCTGTAATAGAGACGAGTTGTTCATTTTTAATTTGATATTTCTAATAGTAGAAAAATGAACAACTGAAATGGTCGTTCATTTGTCAGCTAAATATAAACCTTCATGGAGAAATGGCAGCCATGACAGAAGGCGGCGGCCATGACAGCGGAAGGCGGCGGCCATGACAGCGGAAGGCGGCGGCCATGACAGCGGAAGGCGGCAGCCATGACAGCGGAAGGCGGCGGCCATGACTAAATCACAGCTTTCAACCGCCATTTTACATCCTCTCCTCCATGCGGCCATTTTGAGTTTCGTAACAGAACAGTGAATTGTTGGTGGCGTTAGTGGCGGTCTCGCTCTTACATCTGTACCGATTGATGTACTGATAGTGTTACTAACAAGACCTTAGAGAGAGAAAGAGTCGCTGCCCTCTCATTTACTTGTAATGTTGATTCGGGGGAAAGGTTTCGACCCCTTGTGGGTTTGTAGGGGTCAAAGGGTCGACCCACGGTGGCCAATGCCGTGTGACGAATGAGCCCTGACCTCTGTGTTCTGTGTTTCGATTCTGTTCAGGTTCTACATGGTGGGATACTGCGACCGGAGTCACCGTATTGCCGTCGGGGCCCGCCAGGGTTCAGTGGCCCTTTATGATGTCCGCACGGGCAAGTGCCAGGTAAACACACACACACACACACACACACACACACCACTACCCTGTGCCTGGGCACCGAGGGGCGGGGGGGGAATCAATGTAAGATAAGAGGGTGATGAATGAACAGCAAACCAGCAGAGGCCTGATTACCTAGCAGACCATCAGAGAGGCTGGAGAGGCCTGATTACCTAGCAGACCATCAGAGAGGCTGTGTTCCTGGAGAGGCCTGATTACCTAGCAGACCATCAGAGAGGCTGTGTTCCTAGAGAGGCCTGATTACCTAGCAGACCATCAGAGAGGCCTGATTACCTAGCAGACCATCAGAGAGGCCTGATTACCTAGCAGACCATCAGAGAGGCCTGATTACCTAGCAGACCATCAGAGAGGCCTGATTACCTAGCAGACCATCAGAGAGGCCTGATTACCTAGCAGACCAGCAGAGAGGCTGGAGAGGCCTGATTACCTAGCAGACCATCAGAGAGGCTGTGTTCCTAGAGAGGCCTGATTACCTAGCAGACCATCAGAGAGGCTGTGTTCCTAGAGAGGCCTGATTACCTAGCAGACCATCAGAGAGGCCTGATTACCTAGCAGACCATCAGAGAGGCCTGATTACCTAGCAGACCATCAGAGAGGCCTGATTACCTAGCAGACCATCAGAGAGGCCTGATTACCTAGCAGACCATCAGAGAGGCCTGATTACCTAGCAGACCAGCAGAGAGGCTGGAGAGGCCTGATTACCTAGCAGACCATCAGAGAGGCTGTGTTCCTAGAGAGGCCTGATTACCTAGCAGACCATCAGAGAGGCTGTGTTCCTAGAGAGGCCTGATTACCTAGCAGACCATCAGAGAGGCCTGATTACCTAGCAGACCATCAGAGAGGCCTGATTACCTAGCAGACCATCAGAGAGGCCTGATTACCTAGCAGACCATCAGAGAGGCCTGATTACCTAGCAGACCATCAGAGAGGCCTGATTACCTAGCAGACCAGCAGAGAGGCTGTGTTTCTGGAGAGGCCTGATTACCTAGCAGACCAGCAGAGAGGCTGTGTTCCTGGAGAGGCCTGATTACCTAGCAGACCAGCAGAGAGGCTGGAGAGGCCTGATTACCTAGCAGACCATCAGAGAGGCTGTGTTCCTGGAGAGGCCTGATTACCTAGCAGACCATCAGAGAGGCTGGAGAGGCCTGATTACCTAGCAGACCATCAGAGAGACTGTGTTCCTGGAGAGGCCTGATTACCTAGCAGACCATCAGAGAGGCTGGAGAGGCCTGATTACCTAGCAGACCATCAGAGAGACTGTGTTCCTGGAGAGGCCTGATTACCTAGCAGACCATCAGAGAGGCTGTGTTCCTGGAGAGGCCTGATTACCTAGTGCAGACCATCAGAGAGGCTGTGTTCCTGGAGAGGCCTGATTACCTAGCAGACCATCAGAGAGGCTGTGTTCCTGGAGAGGCCTGATTACCTAGCAGACCATCAGAGAGGCTGTGTTCCTGGAGAGGCCTGATTACCTAGTGCAGACCAACAGAGAGATTCTGTGTTCCTGGAGAGGCCTGATTACCTAGCAGACCAGCAGAGAGATTCTGTGTTCCTGGAGAGGCCTGATTACCTAGCAGACCATCAGAGAGGCTGTGTTCCTGGAGAGGCCTGATTACCTAGTGCAGACCATCAGAGAGGCTGTGTTCCTGGAGAGGCCTGATTACCTAGCAGACCATCAGAGAGGCTGTGTTCCTGGAGAGGCCTGATTACCTAGTGCAGACCAACAGAGAGATTCTGTGTTCCTGGAGAGGCCTGATTACCTAGCAGACCAGCAGAGAGATTCTGTGTTCCTGGAGAGGCCTGATTACCTAGCAGACCATCAGAGAGGCTGTGTTCCTGGAGAGGCCTGATTACCTAGTGCAGACCATCAGAGAGGCTGTGTTCCTGGAGAGGCCTGTTTACCTAGCAGACTATCAGAGAGGCTGGAGAGGCCTGATTACCTAGTGCAGACCATCAGAGAGGCTGGAGAGGCCTGATTACCAAGTGCAGACCATCAGAGAGACTGGAGAGGCCTGATTACCTAGCAGACCATCAGAGAGGCTGTGTTCCTGGAGAGGCCTGTTTACCTAGCAGACCATCAGAGAGGCTGGAGAGGCCTGTTTACCTAGCAGACCATCAGAGAGGCTGTGTTCCTGGAGAGGCCTGATTACCTAGCAGACCAGCAGAGAGGCTGGAGAGGCCTGTTTACCTAGCAGACCATCAGAGAGGCTGTGTTCCTGGAGAGGCCTGTTTACCTAGCAGACCATCAGAGAGGCTGTGTTCCTGGAGAGGCCTGTTTACCTAGCAGACCAACAGAGAGGCTGTGTTCCTGGAGAGGCCTGTTTACCTAGCAGACCAACAGAGAGGCTGTGTTCCTGGAGAGGCCTGTTTACCTAGCAGACCATCAGAGAGGCTGTGTTCCTGGAGAGGCCTGATTACCTAGCAGACCAACAGAGAGGCTGGAGAGGCCTGTTTACCTAGCAGACCAGCAGAGAGATTCTGTGTTACTGGAGAGGCCTGTTTACCTAGCAGACCAGCAGAGAGATTCTGTGTTCCTGGAGAGGCATGTTTACCTAGCAGACCAGCAGAGAGATTATGTGTTCCTGGAGAGGCCTGATTACCTAGCAGACCATCAGAGAGGCTGTGTTCCTAGAGAGGCCTGATTACCTAGTGCAGACCAACAGAGAGATTCTGTGTTCCTGGAGAGGCCTGTTTACCTAGCAGACCAGCAGAGAGATTCTGTGTTCCTGGAGAGGCCTGATTACCTAGAAGACCATCAGAGAGGCTGTGTTCCTGGAGAGGCCTGATTACCTAGCAGACCATCAGAGAGACTGTGTTCCTGGAGAGGCCTGATTACCTAGTGCAGACCAACAGAGAGATTCTGTGTTCCTGGAGAGGCCTGATTACCTAGAAGACCATCAGAGAGGCTGTGTTCCTGGAGAGGCCTGATTACCTAGCAGACCATCAGAGAGACTGTGTTCCTGGAGAGGCCTGATTACCTAGCAGACCAACAGAGAGGCTGTGTTTCTGGAGAGGCCTGATTACCTAGCAGACCATCAGAGAGGCTATGTTTCTGGAGAGGCCTGATTACCTAGCAGACCAACAGAGAGACTGGAGAGGCCTGATTATTTCACAACAATACACACAAATCTAAAGTAAAGGATTGGAATTAAGAACTTATAAATATTAGGACGAGCAATGTCAGAGCGGCATAGACTAAAATACAGTAGAATAAAGTAATGTAAATAAAATAAAGCAAAATATGTGAACATTATTGAAGTGACTTGTGTTCCATTATTGAAGTGGCCAGTGCCCTCTATGCACAGTCAAGTCTATGTATATAGGGCAGCACCCTCTAATGTGCTAGTGATGGCTATTAAACAGTCTGACGGCCTTGAGGTAGAAGCTGTTTTTCAGTCTCTCGGTCCCTGCTTTGATGCACCTGTACTGACCTCGCCTTCTGGATGATAGCGGGGGGAGCAGGCAGTGGCTCGGGTGGTTGTTGTCCTTGATTATCTTTTTGGCCTTCCTGTGGCATCGGGTGCTGTAGGTGTCCTGGAGGGCAGGTAGTTTGCCCCCGGTGATGTGTTGTGCAGACCGCACCACCCTCTGGAGAATCCTGCGGTTTCGGGCGGTGCAGTTGCCATACCAGGCGGTGATACAGCCCGACAGGATGCTCTCAAATGTCCATCTGTAAACGTTTGTGAGGGTTTCAGGTGCCAAGCCAAATTTCTTCAGCCTTCTGAGGTTGAAGAGGCGCTGTTGCGCCCTCTTCACCACACTGTTTGTGTGACTGGACCATTTCAGTTTGTCAGTGATGTGTACGCCGAGGAACTTGAAACTTTCCATCTTCTCCACTGCGGTCCTGTCGATCCTGTCGATGTGGATAGGTGGGCTGCTCCCTCTGCTGTTTCCTGAAGTCCGTGATCAGCTCCTTTTGTTTTGTTGCCATTGAGTGAGAGGTTATTTTCCTGGCACCAGACTCCCAGGGCCCTCACCACCTCCCTGTAGGCCGTCTCGTCGTTGTTGGTAATCAAGCCTACTACTGTAGTGTCGTCTGCAGACTTGATGATTGAGTTGGAGGTGTGCGTGGCCACGCAGTCATGGGTGAACAGGGAGTACAGGAGAGGGCTGAGAACGCACCCTTGTGCGGTCCCTGTGTTGAGGATCAGCAAAGTGGAGGTGTTGTTACCTACCTTCACCACCTGGGGGCAGCCTGTCAGGAAGTCCAGGACCCAGTTGCACAAGGCGGGGTTCAGAGCATGCCTCCAGCATAATGACGAGCTTGGAAGGTACTATGGTGTTGAAAGCTGAGTTGTAGTCAATGAACAGCATTCTCACATAGGTATCCCTCTTGTTCAGATGGGATAGGGCAGATGGGATAGGGCAGTGTGCAGTGCGATGGTGATTTCATCGTCAGTGGATCTGTTGGGGTGGTATTTAAATTGAAGTGGGTCTACGGGTGTCAGGTAGGGTAGAGGTGATATGATCCTTGACTAGTCTCTCAAAGCACTTCATGATGACAGAGGTGAGTGATACGGGGTGAAGGTCATTTAGTTCAATTACCTTACCTTTCTTGGGAACAGGAACAATGCTGGCCCTCTTGAAGCAAGTGGGAGATTGAATATGTCCGTAAAACACACCAGCCAGCTGGTCAGCATGCTCTGAGGGCGCGGCTGGGATGCCGTCTGGGCCGGCAGCCTTGCGAGGGTTAACACGTTTAAATGTTTTACTCACGTCGGCTGCAGTGAAGGAGAGTCCGCAGGTTTTGGTAGCGGGCCGTGTCAGTGGCACTGTATTGTCCTCAAAGCGAGGAAGTTGTTTAGTCTGTCTGGGAGCAAGACATCCTGGTCCGCGACGAAGCTGGTTTTCACGGAGGAGAGCTCACAGTCCTTGGTTGTGTGTGTGTGTGTGTGTGTGTGTGTGTGTGTGTGTGTGTGTGTGTGAGACCCCTGCCACGTCGGTGTATTCTGGGAAAGTCTTCAGATCCCTTGACGTTTTTCACATTGTTACGTTACGGCCTGACTCTTAAATGTATTAAATTATTAATTTGCCGTCATCAATCTACACCCAATAAACAGGTTTTGCAAATGTAAAAGAAAAAAAAACAAACAGAAATATCACATTTACTTAAGTATTCAGACCCTTTACTCAGTACTTTGTTGAAGCACCTTTAGCAGCAATTACAGCCTTGAGTCTTCTTGGGTATGACGCTACAAGCTTGGGGAGTTTCTCCCATTCTTCTCTGCAGATACTCACAAGCTCTGTCACAGTTGAATGGGTTCAAGCCCGGGCTCTGGCTGGGCCACTCAGAGGCTTGTCCCAAAACCACTCCTGTATTGTCTTGGCTGTGTGCTTAAGGGTAGTTGTCCTGTTGGAAGGTGAACCTTCGCCCCCAGTCTGAGGTGATGAGCGCTCTGAAGCCTGTTTTCATCAAGGATCTCTGTACTTTGCTCTGTAGATCTTTCCCTCGATCCTGACTAGTCTCCCAGTCCCTGTCGCTGAAAAACTTCCTCACAGCATGATGCTGCAACCACCATGCTTCACCGTAGGGATGGTGCCAGGTTTTCTCCAGAAGCGTCAAGCTTGGCATTCAGGCTGAAGAGTTCCATCTTGGTTTCATCAGACCAGAGAATATTGTTTTTCAGGGTCAGAGTCCTTTAGGTGCCTTTTGGCAAACTCCAAGCTGGCTGTCATGTGCCACTTACTGAGGAGTGGCTTCTGTCTGGCCACTCTACCATATAGGCCTGATTGCTGGAGTGCTGCAGAGAGGGTTGTCCTTCTGGAAGGTTCTCCCATCTCCACAGAGGAACTCTGGAGCTCTTTCAGAGTGATTATCGGGTTCTTGGTCACCTCCCTGACTAAGTCCCTTCTCCCCGATTGCTCAGTTTAGCCGGATGGCCAGCTCTAGGAAGAGTCTTCGTGGTTCCAAACTTCTTCCATTGAAGAATGATGGAGGCCACTGTGTTCTTGGGGACCTTCAATGCTGCCAACCTTTTTTGGTACCCTTCCCCCTGATCGAGTCCTTTGACCTCATGGCTTGGATTTTGCTCTGACATGCACTGTCAACTGTGGGACCTTATATAGACAGGTGTGTGCCTTTCCAAATCACGTCCAATCAATAGAATTTACCACAGGTGGACTCCAATCAAGTTGTAGAAATATCTCAAGGATGATCAATGGAAACAGGATGCATCTGAGCTCAATCGAGTCTCATAGCAAAGGGTCTGAATACTTATGTAAATAAGTTCCTTTTTTAAAGTTTTATATTTTTAAACCAGTTTTCCCTTTGTCATTATGGAGTATTGTGATGTCATTATGGGGTATTGTGATGTCATTATGGGGTATTGTGATGTCATTATGGAGTATTGTGATGTCATTATTATTGTTTAAATTTTATAAAATTATTATTGTGGTCTGAATACTTATGCAAGTAAGGTATTTCCATTTTTAATTAATGTGCAAATATTTCTAAAAGCTTGTTTTTGATTTGTGGGTTATTGTGTCTAGATTGAAGACATTTCAAATGTGATGTGCAAATGGTTAAAGAACACAAGGGAAAATAAATAAACATAAATATGGGTTGTATTTACAATGGTGTGTGTTCTTCACTGGTTGCCCTTTTCTCGTGGCAACAGGTCACACATCTTGCTGCTGTGATGGCACACTGTGGAATTTCACCCAGTAGATATGGGAGTTTAGCAAAATCGGGTTTGTTTTCAAATTCTTTGTGGATCTGTGTAATCTGAGGGAAATATGTCTCTCTAATATGGTCATACATTGGGCAGGAGGTTAGGAAGTGCAGCTCAGTTTCCACCTCATTTTGTGGGCAGTTGAGCACATAGCTTCTCCTGAGAGCCAGGTCTGCCTCTCAATAGCAAGGCTATGGTCACAGTCTGTACATAGTGATAGCTTTCCTTAAGTTTGGGTCTCTCACTCTCTCGCTCTCTCTCCCCCCCCCCCCCCCCCCCTCCCTCAGAAACAGGAGCTTTCATCTCTGGAGAATAGGGATCCTCCAGCTCCCACTGAGCCTCCACAGACAGTGTTATGCTTCCCAAATGGCACCCTATTCCATATATAGTGCACTTGTTTTGACCCGATTCCTATGGACCCTAGTGAAAAGTAGCCCACTACGTAGGGAGTAGGGTGCAATTCGGGACACATCCAGTCTGAAGAGTCTCTGTAGTAATCACCCTCACAGTGGGGGGATATACAGGACTTGCTAGGGTTTTAGTGGAAAAAACACACACACACACGTCAGATCCTTCCTTTAAACGAGTGGAGACCAGAGGTGTTGTCCTTAAATCCAGGCTTTGGGTTTATTTACAGGTATACACAGAAGGTTACACACACACACACACACACACACACACACACACACACACACACACACACACACCATATTTATAGTTAATCTCCTCTCTGGCCTGTGGTGCCCTTGGTCCAACATCATAAAGCATCTCAACTCTCTGGTGTTAACATCATCTATCTACTGTGTGTGAGGCGTTTCAGTAGGAAACTCTGTTTTTATTTTTTTTTATTTTTTAAATTTGGTGTTAACATCACAAATGGTTTTTCAACCTCTAAAGTCCAGTTTTTAATGTGATGTTTTCTAATGTCACAGCCTTGCATTCATACTGCAGATTAATAGGAGATTAAGAGTAGTAATAAGTATGGATTTAACACCTTTAACAAAGTGGTGTGATTATTATTATAATTATTATATCTTTTTTTTTTTAAACATTTAGGAAAATGTTTGTACGTTTTTAATGATTTATTAATAGATTGATATTTTGATTTAATTGAATAAGAGCGACACATAGGCAACAGGTCTGCTATCTGACTGATATTTAACCACGAGGCTGGCAGAGAGGGCGGGTCTGTTGTAATTGGTATGTTATTGAATCTACTGAACAACACAAACCCGAGGAAGCTATTTATTTTTAATACAATGGTGCCCCATGCTCACCGTCCATCGTGTGTGTGTGTGTGTGTGTGCAGAGGAGAGGCTGAGAGATTTGTTATGGAGCACTCTTTCCACTCCTTGGATCCTGTGTCGTCGCTGTCAGCGTGACTTCTAACTCTGGCTTGAATGGTCATTGATTAGAGGTCTAGCACTATAGATAAGTCAATTACTCCTCTAACCCTCTATCCCTCCACCCCTCTAACTCTCCACTCCTCTATCCCTCTATCCCTCCACTCCTCTATCCCTCCACCTCTTTAACCCTCCACTCCTCTATCCCTCCACTCCTCTATCCCTCTATCCCTCCACTCCTCTATCCCTCCACCTCTCTAACCCTCCACTCCTCTATCCCTCTATCCCTCCACTCCTCTATCCCTCCACCTCTCTAACCCTCCACTCCTCTATCCCTCCACCTCTCTAACCCTCCACTCCTCTATCCCTCCACTCCTCTATCCCTCCTCTCCTCTATCCCTCCACTCCTCTATCCCTCCACCCCTCTAACCCTCCACTCCACTATCCCTCCACTCCTCTATTCCTCCACTCTTCTTTCCCTCCACTCCTCTATCCCTCCACTCCTCTATCCCTCCACTCCACTATCCCTCCACTCCTCTAACCATCCACTCCTCTATCCCTCTATCCCTCCACTCCTCTAACCCTCCACTCCTCTATCCCTCTATCCCTCCACTCCTCTATTCCTCCACTCCTCTATCCCTCCACTCCTCTAACCCGCCACCCCTCTATCCCTCCACCCCTCTATCCCTCCACTCCTCTATCCCTCCACCCCTCTATCCCTCCACCTCTCTAACCCTCCACCCCTCTATCCCTCCACTCCTCTATCCCTCCACCCTTCTATCCCTCCACCTCTCTAACCCTCCACTCCTCTATCCCTCCACCTCTCTAACCCTCCACTCCTCTATCCCTCCACTCCTCTATCCCTCCACTCCTCTAACCCTCCACTCCTCTAACCCTCCACTCCTCTATCCCTCCACTCCTCTATCCCTCCACTCCTCTATCCCTCCACTCCTCTATCCCTCCACTCCTCTATCCCTCCACTCATCTAACCCTCTAACCCTCCTCTCCTCTAACCCTCCACTCCTCTAACCCTCCACTCCTCTAACCCTCCACTCCTCTATCCCTCCACTCCTCTATCCCTCCACTCCTCTATCCCTCCACTCCTCTAACCCTCCACTCCTCTAACCCTCCACTCCTCTATCCCTCCACTCCTCTATCCCTCCACTCCTCTATCCCTCCACTCCTCTATCCCACCACTCCTCTGTCCCTCTATCCCTCCACTCCTCTATCCCTCCACTCCTCTATCCCTCCACTCCTCTATCCCTCCGCTCCTCTATCCCTCCGCTCCTCTATCCCTCCACTCCTCTATCCCTCCACCCCTCTATCCCTCCACCCCTCTATCCCTCCACTCCTCTATCCCACCACTCCTCTGTCCCTCTATCCCTCCACTCCTCTATCCCTCCACTCCTCTATCTCTCCACCCCTCTATCCCTCCACTCCTCTATCCCACCACTCCTCTGTCCCTCTATCCCTCCACTCCTCTATCCCTCCACTCATCTATCCCTCCACTCCTCTATCCCTCCACTCCTCTATCCCTCCACTCCTCTATCCCTCCACTCATCTAACCCTCTAACCCTCCTCTCCTCTAACCCTCCACTCCTCTAACCCTCCACTCCTCTAACCCTCCACTCCTCTATCCCTCCACTCCTCTATCCCTCCACTCCTCTAACCCTCCACTCCTCTAACCCTCCACTCCTCTAACCCTCCACTCCTCTATTCCTCCACTCCTCTATTCCTCCACTCCTCTATCCCTCCACTCCTCTATCCCTCCACCCCTCTATCCCTCCACTCCTCTATCCCTCCACCCCTCTATCCCTCCACTCCTCTATCCCACCACTCCTCTGTCCCTCTATCCCTCCACTCCTCTATCCCTCCACTCCTCTATCCCTCCACTCCTCTATCCCTCCACTCCTCTATCCCTCCACTCCTCTATCCCTCCACTCCTCTATCCTTCCACTCCTCTATCCCTCCACTCCTCCATCTCTCTCTCTCTCTCCTTTCCTCTCTCACCCACCACTAACACAGAGTCAGAAGAGGAGTGTTTAAAAACAAACAAGGTGTTTACCTGGCAGGTGGACCAGCCCACTATGTTTGCCTGGCAGATGGACCAGCCCCCTGTGTTTACCTGGCAGATGGACCAGCCCCCTGTGTTTACCTGGCAGATGGACCAGCCCCCTGTGTTTACCTGGCAGATGGACCAGCCCACTGTGTTTACCTAGCAGATGGACCAGCCCACTGTGTTTGCCTGGCAGATGGACCAGCCCACTGTGTTTACCTGGCAGATGGACCAGCCCACTATGTTTACCTGGCAGGTGGACCAGCCCACTATGTTTGCCTGGCAGATGGAAAAGCCCACTGTGTTTACCTGGCAGATGGACCAGCCCACTATGTTTGCCTGGCAGGTGGACCAGCCCACTATGTTTGCCTGGCAGATGGACCAGCCCACTGTGTTTACCTGGCAGATGGACCAGCCCCCTGTGTTTACCTGGCAGATGGACCAGCCCCCTGTGTTTACCTGGCAGATGGACCAGCCCACTGTGTTTACCTAGCAGATGGACCAGCCCACTGTGTTTGCCTGGCAGATGGACCAGCCCACTGTGTTTACCTGGCAGATGGACCAGCCCCCTGTGTTTACCTGGCAGATGGACCAGCCCACTGTGTTTACCTAGCAGATGGACCAGCCCACTGTGTTTGCCTGGCAGATGGACCAGCCCACTGTGTTTACCTGGCAGATGGACCAGCCCCCTGTGTTTACCTGGCAGATGGACCAGCCCACTGTGTTTACCTGGCAGATGGACCAGCCCACTGTGTTTACCTGGCAGATGGACCAGCCCACTGTGTTTACCTGGCAGATGGACCAGCCCCCTGTGTTTACCTGGCAGATGGACCAGCCCCCTGTGTTTACCTGGCAGATGGACCAGCCCCCTGTGTTTACCTGGCAGATGGACCAGCCCACTGTGTTTACCTAGCAGATGGACCAGCCCACTGTGTTTGCCTGGCAGATGGACCAGCCCACTGTGTTTAGATGGCAGATGGACCAGCCCACTGTGTTTACCTGGCAGATGGACCAGCCCACTGTGTTTACCTGGCAGATGGACCAGCCCCCTGTGTTTACCTGGCAGATGGACCAGCCCACTGTGTTTACCTAGCAGATGGACCAGCCCACTGTGTTTGCCTGGCAGAAGGACCAGCCCACTGTGTTTACCTGGCAGATGGACCAGCCCCCTGTGTTTACCTGGCAGATGGACCAGCCCACTGTGTTTACCTGGCAGATGGACCAGCCCACTGTGTTTACCTGGCAGATGGACCAGCCCACTGTGTTTCCCTGGCAGATGGACCAGCCCACTGTGTTTGCCTGGCAGATGGACCAGCCCACTATGTTTGCCTGGCAGATGGACCAGCCCACTGTGTTTGCCTGGCAGATGGACCAGCCCACTGTGTTTGCCTGGCAGATGGACCAGCCCACTGTGTTTACCTGGCAGATGGACCAGCCCACTGTGTTTACCTGGCAGATGGACCAGCCCACTGTGTTTACCTGGCAGATGGACCAGCCCACTGTGTTTACCTGGCAGATGGACCAGCCCACTGTGTTTCCCTGGCAGATGGACCAGCCCACTGTGTTTGCCTGGCAGATGGACCAGCCCCCTGTGTTTACCTGGCAGATGGACCAGCCCACTGTGTTTACCTGGCAGATGGACCAGCCCACTGTGTTTACCTGGCAGATGGACCAGCCCACTGTGTTTACCTGGCAGATGGACCAGCCCACTGTGTTTGCCTGGCAGATGGACCAGCCCACTGTGTTTGCCTGGCAGATGGACCAGCCCACTGTGTTTACCTGGCAGATGGACCAGCCCACTGTGTTTACCTGGCAGATGGACCAGCCCACTGTGTTTACCTGGCAGATGGACCAGCCCACTGTGTTTACCTGGCAGATGGACCAGCCCACTGTGTTTACCTGGCAGATGGACCAGCCCACTGTGTTTGCCTGGCAGATGGACCAGCCCACTGTGTTTGCCTGGCAGATGGACCAGCCCACTGTGTTTGCCTGGCAGATGGACCAGCCCACTGTGTTTGCCTGGCAGATGGACCAGCCCACTGTGTTTGCCTGGCAGATGGACCAGCCCCCTGTGTTTACCTGGCAGATGGACCAACCCCCTGTGTTTGCCTGGCAGATGGACCAGCTCCCTGTGTTTGTGTGCTGTTGTGTTATTGAACATTGGAAAAGCACTGCCTTGTTTCCCCACAGCTATTTGTAGATATTGGACCCCCTCCCCATACACAACAGCACACACGCCCCCCTCCCACCGATACAACGCTGTGCTCTGCAGACGGTAGCATTCTGGTGAACAACATGCCGATTACAGTCGAAAGGATTTTGTCCTAGAGGACAGAACTCTTCCTCCCTCTTCCTCCCTCTTCTTCCCTCTTCTTCCCTCTTCCTCCCTCTTCTTCCCTCTTCCTCCCTCTTCCTCCCTCTTCTTCCCTCTTCTTCCCTCTTCTTCCCTCTTCCTCCCTCTTCTTCCCTCTTCCTCCCTCTTCTTCCCTCTTCCTCCCTCTTCCTCCCTCTTCCTCCCTCTTCCTCCCTCTTCTTCCCTCTTCTTCCCTCTTCTTCCCTCTTCCTCCCTCTTCCTCCCTCTTCTTCCCTCTTCTTCCCTCTTCTTCCATCTTCCTCCCTCTTCCTCCCTCTTCTTCCCTCTTCTTCCCTCTTCTTCCTTCTTCTTCCATCTTCTTCCCTCTTCCTCCCTCTTCTTCCCTCTTCTTCCCTCTTCCTCCCTCTTCTTCCCTCTTCCTCCCTCTTCCTCCCTCTTCTTCCCTCTTCTTCCCTCTTCCTCCCTCTTCCTCCCTCTTCCTCCCTCTTCTTCCCTCTTCCTCCCTCTTCCTCCCTCTTCCTCCCTCTTCTTCCCTCTTCTTCCCTCTTCCTCCCTCTTCTTCCCTCTTCTTCCCTCTTCTTCCCTCTTCCTCCCTCTTCCTCCCTCTTCCTCCCTCTTCTTCCCTCTTCCTCCCTATTCCTCCCTCTTCTTCCCTCTTCTTCCCTCTTCCTCCCTCTTCTTCCCTCTTCCTCCCTCTTCCTCCCTCTTCTTCCCTCTTCCTCCCTCTTCCTCCCTCTTCCTCCCTCTTCTTCCCTCTTCCTCCCTCTTCCTCCCTCTTCCTCCCTCTTCTTCCCTCTTCCTCCCTCTTCCTCCCTCTTCTTCCCTCTTCCTCCCTCTTCCTCCCTCTTCTTCCCTCTTCTTCCCTCTTCCTCCCTCTTCTTCCCTCTTCTTCCCTCTTCTTCCCTCTTCTTCCCTCTTCCTCCCTCTTCCTCCCTCTTCCTCCCTCTTCTTCCCTCTTCCTCCCTCTTCCTCCCTCTTCTTCCCTCTTCTTCCCTCTTCTTCCTTCTTCTTCCCTCTTCTTCCCTCTTCTTCCCTCTTCCTCCCTCTTCCTCCCTCTTCCTCCCTCTTCCTCCCTCTTCTTCCCTCTTCCTCCCTCTTCCTCCCTCTTCCTCCCTCTTCCTCCCTCTTCCTCCCTCTTCCTCCCTCTTCTTCCCTCTTCTTCCCTCTTCTTGTCAGCGTGTTTTTATAGTTGGAATCATCTCTGAAGGCTCTCCACCAAGGACACAGTATTTTACTGAAACACCTTCCCTCAAAATGGAGGGGAGAACCCACCCTAGTGATAAAAACAATCATACAATTCCCCTTTAATCCTGTTTTGCGTTTCATGCGCCGAGCCGACGGCGAGGACAAAATAAAAAAGGAGACATTTTTGGGTCGTTTTTTTTTTGTTGTAAATTTGACGGCGTATTGTGGTAAATGGAGCGGGGTCAGTGTCCTTTCCTTGGCCGTATCGATTCGCCCTTCAGCTGTTGGCGGCTGGGCGCGAGGGGAGAGTTGGCGAGGGGAGAGGAGGGAGAGAAGACTGGGGCGGCTGGGCGCGAGGAGAGGGAGGCGAGGGGAGAGGGAGGGGAGAGGAGGGAGAGAAGACTGGGGCGGCTGGGTGCGAGGAGAGGGAGGCGAGGGGAGAGTAGGGAGAGAGAGAGGGCGGGGGGTGAAGCGAAGCAGGGACTCTGCTGTTGATAATCCACACGATGTCTCTGGGAGCGTTATTGACTCTGCTGCAGCTACTGGTGCTTCGTTATTCACCACGTCGCCATGACAATCAGGATGAAACACAGGACGGCGCCTGCTGCAGATTCAGCCTCTCTCTCTCTCTGTCGTTCTCTCTCTCTCTCGCTCTCTCTCTCTGCCGTTCTCTCTCTCTCTGCCGTTCTCTCTCTCTCTGCCGTTCTCTCTCTGCCGTTCTCTCTCTGCCGTTCTCTCTCTGTCGTTCTCTCTCTCTGTCGCTCTCTCTCTGTCGTTCTCTCTCTCTGTCGCTCTCGCTCTCTGTCGCTCTCGCTCTCTCTCTCTGTAGCTCTCGCTCTCTCTCTCTGTACCTCTCGCTTTCTCTGTCTGTCGCTCTCGCTCTCTCTGTCGCTCTCTCTCTCTGTCGCTCTCTGTCGCTCTCTCTCTCTGTCGTTCTCTCTCTCTGTCGCTCTCGCTCTCTCTCTCTGTAGCTCTCGCTCTCTCTCTCTGTACCTCTCGCTCTCTCTGTCTGTCGCTCTCTCTCTCTCTGTCGCTCTCTCTCTCTGTCGCTCTCTCTCTGTCGCTGTCTGTCGCTCTCGCTCTCTCTCTGTCGCTCGCTCTCTCTGTCGCTCGCTCTCTCTTTCTCTGTCGCTCGCTCTCTCTTTCTCTGTCGCTCGCTCTCTCTCTTTCTCTGTCGCTCGCTCTCTCTTTCTCTGTCGCTCGCTCTCTCTCTCTGTCGCTCGCTCTCTCTCTCTGTCGCTCGCTCTCTCTCTCTCTGTCGCTCTCTCTGTCGCTCTCTCTGTCGCTCTCTCTGTCGCTCTCTCTGTCACTCTCCCTCTCTCTCTGTCGCTCGCTCTCTCTCTCTGTCGCTCTCTCTGTCACTCTCTCTCTCTCTCTGTCGCTCGCTCTCTCTCTCTGTCGCTCTCTCTGTCGCTCTCTCTGTCGCTCTCTCTGTCACTCTCCCTCTCTCTCTGTCGCTCGCTCTCTCTCGCTCTCTCTCTCTTCATTTCCCTTCCTATTGTGTGATGTGGCAGCATAGAGAGATTAAAACGATTCAGAAAATAAATTTGGGGTAAAATAAATCCTAATGTGTGTTAAATGTTACCGTTGTGGCGTTGCTATTGGATAAGAATGACATTCAAGAAGTATTCTGACCCCTGGACTTTTTCCACATTTTGTTACGTTACGGCATAATTCTAAAATTCATCCATCTGTCCATAGGAACAAAACTAGTGATTGTAGTTCTGTCAGTCTCTTTCTGTGTGACCAGACACACAGTTACCCAGGAATCTAGGAGAAAATTGATTGATAGATTGAGTTGTTTACAGTACTTAGGGTAAAAAATAATTCTCACCTTACTGTCTAGGTTAAGTCAGTTATCACTGGTGTGTGTATATATATATATATATTTATTTTTATTTTTATTTAAACTAGACAAGTCAGTAAAGAACAAATTCTTATTTACAATGACGACCTACACCGGCCAAACCCAGACGACGGGGCCAATTGTGCGCCGCCCTATGGGACTCCCTTATCACGGCCGGTTGTGATACAGCCAGGAATCGAACCAGGGTCTGTAGACCGCTGCGTCACTCGGGAGGCCTCCTATATGATTTGATAGTTTTCTGATAGTGTGATTCTGTTTGTCCGGGGCTGAACGTTCGCTGTGTTTTATGTCTGCTTTTAACTCCCATGTTCTCGGGCTCGACTAACACCCCACTGCGGTAATTGAACACACAACGCTTACCTATTCATCCCACTGTCACACAATCAATCCCTCACAACATCGAGTTGTGGGACATCTTTAGCTCATCGGCCGCAAAGGTGTGAGGCGTCTGACAGACTGACGGGGAGGAACATAGGACTGCTGTGTGGGGGGGGTATAGGACTGCTCTGTGGGGGGGTATAGGACTGCTGTGTGGGGGGATAGGACTGCTGTGTGGGGGGTATAGGACTGCTGTGTGGGGGGGGTATAGGACTGCTGTGTGGGGGGGGTATAGGACTGCTCTGTGGGGGGGTATAGGACTGCTGTGTGGGGGGATAGGACTGCTGTGTGGGGGGTATAGGACTGCTGTGTGGGGGGATAGGACTGCTGTGTGGGGGGTATAGGACTGCTGTGTGGGGGGGTATAGGACTGCTGTGTGGGGGGATAGGACTGCTATGTGGGGGGATAGGACTGCTGTGTGGGGGGGTATAGGACTGCTGTGTGGGGGGGTATAGAACTGCTGTGTGGGGGGGTATAGGACTGCTGTGTGGGGGGGTATAGGACTGCTGTGTGGGGGGGTATAGGACTGCTGTGTGGGGGGGATAGGACTGCTGTGTGGGGGAGATAGGACTGCTGTGTGGGGGGTATAGGACTGCTGTGTGGGGGGTATAGGACTGCTGTGTGGGGGGGGTATTGGACTGCTGTGTTGGGGGATAGGACTGCTGTGTGGGGGGGGATAGGACTGCTGTGTGGGGGGGATAGGACTGCTGTGTGTGGGGGGTTTTAGGACTGCTGTGTTGGGGGTTTCGGACTGGGGAAGCCAAGCTGCTGGGCCCTGCTATCTCTCTCTCTACTTGGGCCCCTGAGTGCCACAGCTCTGCCTGACATGGTTCACACCTCCGTCTTATTATCCTGTCTCTCCTCCCCTCCCTGTCTCTCCTCCCCTCCCCCTCCCTGTCTCTCCTCCCCTCCCCCTCCCTGTCTCTCCTCCCCTCCCTGTCTCTCCTCCCCTCCCTGTCTCTCCTCCCCTCCCTGTCTCTCCTCCCCTCCCCTCCCTGTCTCTCCTCCCCTCCCCTCCCTGTCTCTCCTCCCCTCCCTGTCTCTCCTCCCCTCCCTGTCTCTCCTCCCCTCCCTGTCTCTCCTCCCCTCCCCTCCCTGTCTCTCCTCCCCTCCCCTCCCTGTCTCTCCTCCCCTCCCCTCCCTGTCTCTCCTCCCCTCCCTGTCTCTCCTCCCCTCCCTGTCTCTCCTCCCCTCCCCTTCCTGTCTCTCCTCGCCTCTCCTCTCCTCCCTGTCTCTCCTCTCTGTCTCTCCTCCCTGTCTCTCCTCTCCTGCCTCTCCTCTCCTCCCTGCCTCTCCTCTCCTCCCTGCCTCTCCTCCCTGCCTCTCCTCTCCTCCCTGCCTCTCCTCTCCTCCCTGCCTCTCCTCTCCTCCCTGCCTCTCCTCTCCTCCCTGCCTCTCCTCTCCTCCCTGCCTCTCCTCCCTGCCTCTCCTCCCTGCCTCTCCTCCCTGTCTCTCCTCTCCTGCCTCTCCTCTCCTCCCTGCCTCTCCTCCCCTCCCTGTCTCTCCTCGCCTCCCTGTCTCTCCTCGCCTCCCTGTCTCTCCTCGCCTCTCCTCTCCTCCCTGTCTCTCCTCTCCTCCCTGTCTCTCCTCTCCTCCCTGTCTCTCCTCTCCTCCCTGTCTCTCCTCTCCTGCCTCTCCTCTCCTCCCTGCCTCTCCTCTCCTCCCTGCCTCTCCTCCCCTCCCTGCCTCTCCTCCCTGCCTCGCCTCCCTGCCTCTCCTCTCCTCCCTGCCTCTCCTCCCTGCCTCTCCTCCCTGCCTCTCCTCCCTGCCTCTCCTCTCCTCCCTGCCTCTCCTCTCCTCCCTGCTTCTCCTCCTTGCCTCTCCTCTCCTCCCTGCTTCTCCTCCTTGTCTCTTCTCTCCTCCCTGTCTCTCCTCTCCTCCCTGTCTCTCCTCTCCTCCCTGTCTCTCCTCTCCTCCCTGTCTCTCCTCTCCTCCCTGTCTCTCCTCTCCTCCCTGTCTCTCCTCTCCTCCCTGTCTCTCCTCTCCTCCCTGCCTCTCCTCTCCTCCCTGCTTCTCCTCCTTGTCTCTTCTCTCCTCCCTGTCTCTCCTCTCCTCCCTGTCTCTCTTCTTCTCCCTGTCTCTCCTCTCCTCCCTGTCTCTTCTCTCCTCCCTGTCTCTTCTCTCCTCCCTGTCTCTCCTCTCCTCCCCGTCTCTCCTCTCCTCCCCGTCTCTCCTCTCCTCCCCGTCTCTCCTCTCCTCCCCGTCTCTCCTCTCCTCCCCGTCTCTCCTCTCCTCCCCGTCTCTCCTCTCCTCCCCGTCTCTCCTCTCCTCCCCGTCTCTCCTCTCCTCCCCGTCTCTCCTCTCCTGCCTGTCTCTCCTCTCCTGCCTGTCTCTCTTCTTCTCCCTGTCTCTCCTCTCCTCCCTGTCTCTCCTCTCCTCCCTGTCTCTTCTCTCCTCCCCGTCTCTTCTTTCTCCTCCCCGTCTCTCCTCTCCTCCCCGTCTCTCCTCTCCTCCCCGTCTCTCCTCTCCTCCCCGTCTCTCCTCTCCTCCCCGTCTCTCCTCTCCTGCCCGTCTCTCCTCCCCGTCTCTCCTCTCCTCCCCGTCTCTCCTCCCCGTCTCTCCTCTCCTCCCCGTCTCTCCTCTCCTCCCCGTCTCTCCTCTCCTCTCCTCCCCGTCTCTCCTCTCCTCCCCGTCTCTCCTGCCTGTATGTGTATCAGCAGATCTCACCAGTTACTAATGGGTATACAGGAAATCCTTCCTCCTCTGTTGTAGTCGTCCAGAGAGAGAGAGAGAAGAGGATGGTCAGAGAGGAGAGATCTCTGTTTCCCCAGGTCCCTTGACACCTGACTGGGGAAACAAGGTGGTCAGCTCTTTAAATGGTTTTTCTGTGGCTCACTGATTCCTGAAATAGACAGATTGATCAGATTTGCAACGGAGTGTGACCTGTAAGATCCTAGACCATTTCTCCTATCTAACCTTGCGTCACAGGGTAGCCTAGTGGTTAGAGCGTTGGACTAGTAACCGGAAGGTTGCGAGTTCTGCCCCTGAACAGGCAGTTAACCCACTGTTCCCCTGTAGGCCGTCATTGAAAATAAGAATTTGTTCTTAACTGACTTGCCTGGTTAAATAAAGGTAAAATAAAAAACAGACATGTATTTTGAAGAGAGAAAAAAACACATGGAACCTGGAGGAAGAGGGAGGAAGAGGGAGGAAGAGGGAGGAAGAGGGAAGAAGAGGGAGGAAGAGGGAGGAAGAGGGAAGAAGAGGGAGAAAGAGGGAGAAAGAGGGAGAAAGAGGGAGAAAGAGGGAGAAAGAGGGAGAAAGAGGGAGAAAGAGGGAGGAAGAGGGAGGAAGAGGGAGGAAGAGGGAGGAAGAGGGAAGAAGAGGGAGGAAGAGTTCTGTCCTCTGAACTAAGTGATATAGGAGGTTGTCAGTATTTGTTTTGTTTTTTTGTGGGACGTCCTTAAGTGTTTAAAACCCCTTACATCCTGGAGTATGATCTCAACGTCATGACAACCAGACTGTCTCTCTCCAGACATGGCATCTCGATTTTGTCTTCTGTTTTTGGGGATCATTTCTTCAGTCTGGGTTCCTATCTGTCTTTGCCCCAGTATGTGGACACAGAAGTGGGATTTTCCCAAAGGGGATGAAATTAAACGATTAGAATTTAAGTTTCTCAAATTTTTTGGGGAAGTTTATTTATCTCTGTGAGTGGCTTGATGATCTAGCCCTAATCCTAATCTAGCCCTAATCTAATCCTAATCTAGTCCTAATCTAATCCTAATCCTTACATTTTTGGGGAAGTTTATTTTGCTCTGTGAGTGGCTTGATGAGCTAGCCCTTATCTAATCCTAATCTAACCTAAATCTAGTCCAAATCCCCACAATGTTCGTATGGCATGTAAGAAGGTTTATTGTGTTACTCACACTGTTGATATTGTTCCCTGGGCTACTGAGAGGATTGAGGTGCTGTCTGAGGAGCAGCGCTGCCAAACATCCCATCGATTTAATCCAATCAAAACAGGAATTACCCCAAATTAAGATCATAGCTCAGAATGATACTTCGTATTTGTATGAGAGTTTTTTTTTATTACGTTTCTGTCACCCAATCCTATAATGAACACACACACAGACACACAGACACAGACACACACACAAACACAGACACACAGACACACAGACACACAGACACAGACACAGACACACACACAAACACAGACACACAGACACACAGACACAGACACAGACACACACACACAGACACACACACACACACACACAGACACACACACACACAGACACACACACACACACACACACACACACACACACAGACACAAACACACACACAGACACACACACACACTCGGCCAGTTTATATGTCTTGTGTTATAGTTAATTATGTCTCCAGTTGAAGTGGTCTACTACCATGTGTACACAGCAGGTGTGACAACAGGGTTATAGTTGATTATGTATCAGGTATAGGTGTTGTAGGACACAGCAGGTGTGACAACAGGGTTATAGTTGATTATGTATCAGGTAAAGGTGTGACCACGGGGTTATAGTTGATTATGTATCAGGTATAGGTGTTGTAGGACACATCAGGTGTGACTACAGGGTTATAGTTGATTATGTATCAGGTATAGGTGTTGTAGGACACAGCAGGTGTGACTACAGGGTTATAGTTGATTATGTATCAGGTATAGGTGTTGTAGGACACAGCAGGTGTGACCACAGGGTTATAGTTGATTATGTATCAGGTAAAGGTGTTGTAGGACACAGCAGGTGTGTCCACGGGGTTATAGTTGATTATGTATCAGGTAAAGGTGTTGTAGGACACAGCAGGTGTGACTACAGGGTTATAGTTGATTATGTATCAGGTATAGGTGTTGTAGGACACAGCAGGTGTGACTACAGGGTTATAGTTGATTATGTATCAGGTAAAGGTGTGTCCACGGGGTTATAGTTGATTATGTATCAGGTAGAGGTGTTGTAGGACACAGCAGGTGTGTCCACGGGGTTATAGTTGATTGTGTATCAGGTAAAGGTGTTGTAGGACACAGCAGGTGTGTCCACGGGGTTATAGTTGATTGTGTATCAGGTAAAGGTGTTGTAGGACACAGCAGGTGTGACTACAGGGTTATAGTTTATTATGTATCAGGTAAAGGTGTTGTAGGACACAGCAGGTGTGTCCACGGGGTTATAGTTGATTATGTATCAGGTAAAGGTGTTGTAGGACACAACAGGTGTGACTACAGGGTTATAGTTGATTATGTATCAGGTAAAGGTGTTGTAGGACACAGCAGGTGTGACTACAGGGTTATAGTTGATTATGTATCAGGTAAAGGTGTTGTAGGACACAGCAGGTGTGTCCACAGGGTTATAGTTGATTATGTATCAGGTAAAGGTGTTGTAGGACACAGCAGGTGTGTCCACAGGGTTATAGTTGATTATGTATCAGGTAAAGGTGTTGTAGGACACAGCAGGTGTGACTACAGGGTTATAGTTGATTATGTATCAGGTAAAGGTGTTGTAGGACACAGCAGGTGTGACCACGGGGTTATAGTTGATTATGTATCAGGTAAAGGTGTGTCCACGGGGTTATAGTTGATTATGTATCAGGTAAAGGTGTTGTAGGACACAGCAGGTGTGACTACAGGGTTATAGTTGATTATGTATCAGGTAAAGGTGTTGTAGGACACAGCAGGTGTGACCACGGGATTATAGGTAATTATGTATCAGGTAAAGGTGTTGTAGGACACAGCAGGTGTGTCCACAGGGTTATAGTTGATTATGTATCAGGTAAAGGTGTTGTAGGACACAGCAGGTGTGTCCACGGGGTTATAGCTGATTATGTATCAGGTAAAGGTGTTGTAGGACACAGCAGGTGTGTCCACAGGGTTATAGTTGATTATGTATCAGGTAAAGGTGTTGTAGGACACAGCAGGTGTGTCCACAGGGTTATAGTTGATTATGTATCAGGTAAAGGTGTTGTAGGACACAGCAGGTGTAACAACAGGGTTATAGTTGATTATGTATCAGGTAAAGGTGTTGTAGGACACAGCAGGTGTGTCCACAGGGTTATAGTTGATTATGTATCAGGTAAAGGTGTTGTAGGACACAGCAGGTGTGACAACAGGGTTATAGTTGATTGTGTATCAGGTAAAGGTGTTGTAGGACACAGCAGGTGTGACTACGGGGTTATAGTTGATTATGTATCAGGTAAAGGTGTTGTAGGACACAGCAGGTGTGACCACAGGGTTATAGTTGATTATGTATCAGGTAAAGGTGTTGTAGGACACAGCAGGTGTGTCCACGGGGTTATAGTTGATTATGTATCAGGTAAAGGTGTTGTAGGACACAGCAGGTGTGTCCACAGGGTTATAGTTGATTGTGTATCAGGTAAAGGTGTTGTAGGACACAGCAGGTGTGTCCACAGGGTTATAGTTGATTGTGTATCAGGTAAAGGTGTTGTAGGACACAGCAGGTGTGTCCACAGGGTTATAGTTGATTATGTATCAGGTAAAGGTGTTGTAGGACACAGCAGGTGTGACCACAGGGTTATAGTTGATTATGTATCAGGTAAAGGTGTTGTAGGACACAGCAGGTGTGACTACAGGGTTATAGTTGATTATGTATCAGGTAAAGGTGTTGTAGGACACAGCAGGTGTGACTACAGGGTTATAGTTGATTATGTATCAGGTATAGGTGTTGTAGGACACAGCAGGTGTGACTACGGGGTTATAGTTGATTATGTATCAGGTAAAGGTGTTGTAGGACACAGCAGGTGTGTCTACAGGGTTATAGTTGATTATGTATCAGGTAAAGGTGTTGTAGGACACAGCAGGTGTGACTACAGGGTTATAGTTGATTATTTATCAGGTAAAGGTGTTGTAGGACACAGCAGGTGTGACCACGGGGTTATAGTTGATTATTTATCAGGTAAAGGTGTTGTAGGACACAGCAGGTGTGTCCACAGGGTTATAGTTGATTATGTATCAGGTAAAGGTGTTGTAGGACACAGCAGGTGTGTCCACAGGGTTATAGTTGATTATGTATCAGGTATAGGTGTTGTAGGACACAACAGGTGTGACCATGAGGTTATAGTTGATTATGTATCAGGTAAAGGTGTTGTAGGACACAGCAGGTGTGACTACAGGGTTATAGTTGATTCTGTATCAGATAAAGGTGTTGTAGGACACAACAGGTGTGGCCACAGCGTTATAGTTGATTATGTATCAGGTAAAGGTGTTGTAGGACACAGCAGGTGTGACCACGGGGTTATAGTTGATTATGTATCAGGTAAAGGTGTTGTAGGACACAGCAGGTGTGACTACAGGGTTATAGTTGATTATGTATCAGGTAAAGGTGTTGTAGGACACAGCAGGTGTGTCCACAGGGTTATAGTTGATTATGTATCAGGTAAAGGTGTTGTAGGACACAGCAGGTGTGTCCACAGGGTTATAGTTGATTATGTATCAGGTAAAGGTGTTGTAGGACACAGCAGGTGTGACCACGGGGTTATAGTTGATTATGTATCAGGTAAAGGTGTTGTAGGACACAGCAGGTGTGACCACAGGGTTATAGTTGATTATGTATCAGGTAAAGGTGTTGTAGGACACAGCAGGTGTGTCCACAGGGTTATAGTTGATTATGTATCAGGTAAAGGTGTTGTAGGACACAGCAGGTGTGACCACGGGGTTATAGTTGATTATGTATCAGGTAAAGGTGTTGTAGGACACAACAGGTGTGACTACAGGGTTATAGTTGATTATGTATCAGGTAAAGGTGTTGTAGGACACAGCAGGTGTGTCCACGGGGTTATAGTTGATTATGTATCAGGTAAAGGTGTTGTAGGAAACAGCAGGTGTGACTACGGGGTTATAGTTGTTTATGTATCAGGTAAAGGTGTTGTAGGACACAGCAGGTGTGTCCACAGGGTTATAGTTGATTATGTATCAGGAAAGGTGTTGTAGGACACAGCAGGTGTGACCACGGGGTTATAGGTAATTATGTATCAGGTAAAGGTGTTGTAGGACACAGCAGGTGTGACCACGGGGTTATAGGTAATTATGTATCAGGTAAAGGTGTTGTAGGACACAGCAGGTGTGTCCACAGGGTTATAGTTGATTATGTATCAGGTAAAGGTGTTGTAGGAAACAGCAGGTGTGACCACGGGGTTATAGGTAATTATGTATCAGGTAAAGGTGTTGTAGGACACAGCAGGTGTGACCACGGGGTTATAGGTAATTATGTATCAGGTAAAGGTGTTGTAGGACACAGCAGGTGTGACTACAGGGTTATAGTTGATTCTGTATCAGATAAAGGTGTTGTAGGACACAACAGGTGTGGCCACAGCGTTATAGTTGATTATGTATCAGGTAAAGGTGTTGTAGGACACAGCAGGTGTGACCACGGGGTTATAGTTGATTATGTATCAGGTAAAGGTGTTGTAGGACACAGCAGGTGTGACTACAGGGTTATAGTTGATTATGTATCAGGTAAAGGTGTTGTAGGACACAGCAGGTGTGTCCACAGGGTTATAGTTGATTATGTATCAGGTAAAGGTGTTGTAGGACACAGCAGGTGTGTCCACAGGGTTATAGTTGATTATGTATCAGGTAAAGGTGTTGTAGGACACAGCAGGTGTGACCACGGGGTTATAGTTGATTATGTATCAGGTAAAGGTGTTGTAGGACACAGCAGGTGTGACCACAGGGTTATAGTTGATTATGTATCAGGTAAAGGTGTTGTAGGACACAGCAGGTGTGTCCACAGGGTTATAGTTGATTATGTATCAGGTAAAGGTGTTGTAGGACACAGCAGGTGTGACCACGGGGTTATAGTTGATTATGTATCAGGTAAAGGTGTTGTAGGACACAACAGGTGTGACTACAGGGTTATAGTTGATTATGTATCAGGTAAAGGTGTTGTAGGACACAGCAGGTGTGTCCACGGGGTTATAGTTGATTATGTATCAGGTAAAGGTGTTGTAGGACACAGCAGGTGTGACTACAGGGTTATAGTTGATTATGTATCAGGTAAAGGTGTTGTAGGACACAGCAGGTGTGTCCACAGGGTTATAGTTGATTATGTATCAGGTAAAGGTGTTGTAGGACACAGCAGGTGTGACTACGGGGTTATAGTTGATTCTGTATCAGGTAAAGGTGTTGTAGGACACAGCAGGTGTGACTACGGGGTTATAGTTGATTATGTATCAGGAAAGGTGTTGTAGGACACAGCAGGTGTGACCACGGGGTTATAGTTGATTATGTATCAGGTAAAGGTGTTGTAGGACACAGCAGGTGTGACCACAGGGTTATAGTTGATTATGTATCAGGTAAAGGTGTTGTAGGACACAGCAGGTGTGACCACAGGGTTATAGTTGATTATGTATCAGGTAAAGGTGTTGTAGGACACAGCAGGTGTGTCCACAGGGTTATAGTTGATTATGTATCAGGTAAAGGTGTTGTAGGACACAGCAGGTGTGACCACGGGGTTATAGTTGATTATGTATCAGGTAAAGGTGTTGTAGGACACAGCAGGTGTGTCCACAGGGTTATAGTTGATTATGTATCAGGTAAAGGTGTTGTAGGACACAGCAGGTGTGACAACAGGGTTATAGTTGATTATGTATCAGGTAAAGGTGTTGTAGGACACAGCAGGTGTGTCCACAGGGTTATAGTTGATTATGTATCAGGTAAAGGTGTTGTAGGACACAGCAGGTGTGTCCACAGGGTTATAGTTGATTATGTATCAGGTAAAGGTGTTGTAGGACACAGCAGGTGTGACCACGGGGTTATAGTTGATTATGTATCAGGTAAAGGTGTGTCCACGGGGTTATAGTTGATTCTGTATCAGATAAAGGTGTTGTAGGACACAGCAGGTGTCCTCTACAGTGATCTGCAGGACATGTGTGTTCTACTGACCAGCAGACTGACCCAGGGGCCTGACAGAGGAGAGAGCAGTGTTATCCTGTCAAGCTGTTGCAGTGCACCCTGGGTACTCTGCTGATGGTCATTGAAATCAAATAGTCGTTTTCTACCCTCCCAAATCTAAACCAACACAGTTCAGAAAACACCTGCTACCCAGTCAGATTTTAGAAAATGGGGAAATGGCGTTTGACTCGAGAGAAAATCAATATGCTGGGAGACGCAGTAAACAGCAGCTAAATAATTCAATAGAAAATATGTGTACAGTTGGATAAGAGCAGAAAACACTACACACACACACACACACACACACACACACACACACACACAGGTGGATATTATACATTTACCAAAACATCTGTTTTTAGGAGCAGCAGATCAATAAGGGAGACCGGTCTACTTCCAGACTTCAGAAGTCAACAGACTTTGTAGGTAATAGAAAATACCGGTCTCACACCCAGCATTTAGAGAGATTATAGTAACAGTATTTAGAGAGAGATTATAGTAACAGTATTTAGAGAGAGATTATAGTAACAGTGTTTAGAGATTATAGTAACAGTATTTAGAGAGAGATTATAGTAACAGTATTTAGAGAGAGATTATAGTAACAGTATTTAGAGAGAGATTATAGTAACAGTATTTAGAGAGAGATTATAGTAACAGTATTTAGAGAGAGATTATAGTAACAGTATTTAGAGAGAGATTATAGTAACAGTATTTAGAGAGAGATTATAGTAACAGTATTTAGAGAGAGATTATAGTAACAGTATTTAGAGAGAGATTATAGTAACAGTGTTTAGAGAGAGATTATAGTAACAGTATTTAGAGAGAGATTATAGTAACAGTATTTAGAGAGAGATTATAGTAACAGTATTTAGAGAGAGATTATAGTAACAGTATTTAGAGAGAGATTATAGTAACAGTATTTAGAGAGAGATTATAGTAACAGTATTTAGAGAGAGATTATAGTAACAGTATTTAGAGAGAGATTATATTAACAGTGTTTAGAGATTATATTAACAGTGTTTAGAGAGAGATTATAGTAACAGTATTTAGAGAGAGATTATAGTAACAGTATTTAGAGAGATTATAGTAACAGTATTTAGAGAGAGATTATAGTAACAGTATTAAGAGATAGATTATAGTAACAGTATTTAGAGAGAGATTATAGTAACAGTATTTAGAGAGAGATTATAGGAACAGTATTTAGAGAGAGATTATAGTAACAGTATTTAGAGAGAGATTATAGTAACAGTGTTTAGAGATTATAGTAACAGTATTTAGAGATTATAGTAACAGTGTTTAGAGAGAGATTATTGTAACAGTATTTAGAGAGAGATTATAGTAACAGTATTTAGAGAGAGATTATAGTAACAGTATTTAGAGAGAGATTATAGTAACAGTATTTAGAGAGAGATTATAGTAACAGTATTTAGAGAGAGATTATAGTAACAGTATTTAGAGAGAGATTATAGTAACAGTGTTTAGAGAGATTATAGTAACAGTATTTAGAGAGAGATTATAGTAACAGTATTTAGAGAGATTATAGTAACAGTATTTAGAGAGAGATTATAGTAACAGTATTTAGAGAGAGATTATAGTAACAGTGTTTAGAGATTATAGTAACAGTATTTAGAGATTATAGTAACAGTGTTTAGAGAGAGATTATTGTAACAGTATTTAGAGAGAGATTATAGTAACAGTATTTAGAGAGAGATTATAGTAACAGTATTTAGAGAGAGATTATAGTAACAGTATTTAGAGAGAGATTATAGTAACAGTATTTAGAGAGAGATTATAGTAACAGTATTTAGAGAGAGATTATAGTAACAGTGTTTAGAGAGATTATAGTAACAGTATTTAGAGAGAGATTATAGTAACAGTATTTAGAGAGATTATAGTAACAGTATTTAGAGAGAGATTATAGTAACAGTATTTAGAGAGAGATTATATTAACAATGTTTAGAGATTATATTAACAGTGTTTAGAGAGATTATAGTAACAGCATTTAGAGAGAGATTATAGTAACAGTATTTAGAGAGAAATTATAGTAACAGTATTTAGAGAGAGATTATAGTAACAGTATTTAGAGAGAGATTATAGGAACAGTATTTAGAGAGAGATTATAGGAACAGTATTTAGAGAGAGATTATAGTAACCGTATTTAGAGAGAGATTATAGTAACAGTATTTAGAGATTATAGTAACAGTATTTAGAGAGAGATTATAGTAACAGTATTTAGAGAGAGATTATAGTAACAGTATTTAGAGATTATAGTAACAGTATTTAGAGAGAGATTATAGTAACAGTAGTTAGATAGAGATTATAGTAACAGTATTTAGAGATTATAGTAACAGTATTTAGAGATTATAGTAACAGTATTTAGAGAGAGATTATAGTAACAGCATTTAGAGAGAGATTATAGTAACAGTATTTAGAGAGAGATTATAGTAACAGTATTTAGAGAGAGATTATAGTAACAGTATTTAGAGAGAGATTATAGTAACAGTATTTAGAGAGAGATTATAGTAACAGTATTTAGAGAGAGATTATAGTAACAGTATTTAGAGAGAGATTATAGTAACAGTATTTAGAGAGAGATTATATTAACAGTGTTTAGAGATTATATTAACAGTGTTTAGAGAGAGATTATAGTAACAGTATTTAGAGAGAGATTATAGTAACAGTATTTAGAGAGAGATTATAGTAACAGTATTTAGAGAGAGATTATAGTAACAGTATTTAGAGAGAGATTATAGGAACAGTATTTAGAGAGAGATTATAGTAACAGTATTTAGAGAGAGATTATAGTAACAGTGTTTAGAGATTATAGTAACAGTATTTAGAGATTATAGTAACAGTGTTTAGAGAGAGATTATTGTAACAGTATTTAGAGAGAGATTATAGTAACAGTATTTAGAAAGAGATTATAGTAACAGTATTTAGAGAGAGATTATAGTAACAGTATTTAGAGAGAGATTATAGTAACAGTATTTAGAGAGAGATTATAGTAACAGTATTTAGAGAGAGATTATAGGAACAGTATTTAGAGAGAGATTATAGTAACAGTATTTAGAGAGAGATTATAGTAACAGTGTTTAGAGATTATAGTAACAGTGTTTAGAGAGAGATTATTGTAACAGTATTTAGAGAGAGATTATAGTAACAGTATTTAGAGAGAGATTATAGTAACAGTATTTAGAGAGAGATTATAGTAACAGTATTTAGAGAGAGATTATATTAACAATGTTTAGAGATTATATTAACAGTGTTTAGAGAGAGATTATAGTAACAGTATTTAGAGAGAGATTATAGTAACAGTATTTAGAGAGAGATTATAGTAACAGTATTTAGAGAGAGATTATAGTAACAGTATTTAGAGAGATTATAGTAACAGTATTTAGAGAGAGATTATAGTAACAGTATTTAGAGAGAGATTATAGGAACAGTATTTAGAGAGAGATTATAGGAACAGTATTTAGAGAGAGATTATAGTAACCGTATTTAGAGAGAGATTATAGTAACAGTATTTAGAGAGAGATTATAGTAACAGTATTTAGAGAGATTATAGTAACAGTATTTAGAGAGAGATTATAGTAACAGTATTTAGAGATTATAGTAACAGTATTTAGAGATTATAGTAACAGTATTTAGAGAGAGATTATAGTAACAGTATTTAGAGATTATAGTAACAGTATTTAGAGAGAGATTATAGTAACAGTATTTAGAGAGAGATTATATTAACAATGTTTAGAGATTATATTAACAGTGTTTAGAGAGAGATTATAGTAACAGTATTTAGAGAGAGATTATAGTAACAGTATTTAGAGAGAAATTATAGTAACAGTATTTAGAGAGAAATTATAGTAACAGTATTTAGAGAGAGATTATAGGAACAGTATTTAGAGAGAGATTATAGGAACAGTATTTAGAGAGAGATTATAGTAACCGTATTTAGAGAGAGATTATAGTAACAGTATTTAGAGATTATAGTAACAGTATTTAGAGAGAGATTATAGTAACAGTATTTAGAGATTATAGTAACAGTATTTAGAGATTATAGTAACAGTATTTAGAGAGAGATTATAGTAACAGTATTTAGAGATTATAGTAACAGTATTTAGAGAGAGATTATAGTAACAGTATTTAGAGAGAGATTATAGTAACAGTATTTAGAGATTATAGTAACAGTATTTAGAGAGAGATTATAGTAACAGCATTTAGAGAGAGATTATAGTAACAGTATTTAGAGAGAGATTATAGTAACAGTGTTTAGAGATTATAGTAACAGTATTTAGAGATTATAGTAACAGAATTTAGAGAGAGATTATAGTAACAGTATTTAGAGAGAGATTATAGTAACAGTATTTAGAGAGAGATTATAGGAACAGCATTTAGAGAGAGATTATAGTAACAATATTTAGAGAGAGATTATAGTAACAGTATTTAGAGAGAGATTATAGTAACAGTGTTTAGAGATTATAGTAACAGTATTTAGAGAGAGATTATAGTAACAGTATTTAGAGATTATAGTAACAGTATTTAGAGAGAGATTATAGTAACAGTATTTAGAGAGAGATTATAGGAACAGCATTTAGAGAGAGATTATAGTAACAATATTTAGAGAGAGATTATAGTAACAGTATTTAGAGAGAGATTATAGTAACAGTGTTTAGAGATTATAGTAACAGTATTTAGAGAGAGATTATAGTAACAGTATTTAGAGATTATAGTAACAGTATTTAGAGAGAGATTATTGCTCTTCTTTAGTCAATGACGTGTCCCTATGAACACTCCTTGATTTAAAGCAATCAATTACAAGCGGCATGGAATTTGTTTCATTCGGGCCTGACTTGTCCCCTGGGTCTGCTGTGATGTAGCTGTAGACTCTTACTGTTGTGTGGTCATGGACGGAAAAATACAGATTTTTGTTTTGTTTTGGGGGGGGGCGGGGGGGGGGGGGCTGAAGTGTCATGGTGACAGGGAGTAAATCCCTCTCTCCCAGATGGAGATTAACCCTCTACCTGGGGAGAACCCCTGACTCTTGTCCTCTCCTAGTCTCAGAGAGCTGGTCATGCTGCTCCCAAAGCCCCTCACTCTCTTCATCACAGGGGCCCAGGCTGTGCTAGTGGCTGAACTGAAGAGGTGTTATGTGGTGGCTGAAAAGATTTGTGTCTGTACACAGCTTAACTCCACCACAGCTTGACTCCATCAGCCCCAGCTGATAACCCTGGAGAGGGGAGATGGATGGATGGGGGTGGGGGGGAATAAGAGGAGAGGGGGGGCGATAGAGGAAAGGGGGGGATAGAGGAGAGGGGGGGATAGAGGAGAGGGTAGAGGAGATGGAGGTGATAGAGGAGATGGAGGTGATAGAGGAGAGGGGGGGATAGAGGAGAGGGTAAAGGAGATGGAGGTGATAGAGGAGAGGGTAGTGGGGACAGAGGAGAGGGTAGTGGGGACAGAGGAGAGGGTAGGGGCGATAGAGGAGAGGGTAGGGGCGATAGAGGAGAGGGTAGAGGCGATAGAGGAGAGGGTAGAGGCGATAGAGGAGAGGGTAGAGGCGATAGAGGAGAGGGTAGAGGGGATTGAGAGGGGGGCGATAGAGGAGAGGGTAGAGGGTATAGAGGAGAGGGGATAGAGGAGAGGGTAGAGGGGACAGAGGAGAGGGTGGGGGCAATAGAGGAGAGGGTAGAGGGGATTGAGAGGGGGGCGATAGAGGAGGGGATAGAGGAGAGGGTAGAGGGAAAGGGGGATACCTAGTCAGTTGTAAAGGGAAAGGAGGATACCTAGTCAGTTGTACTACTGAATGCGTTCAACTGAAATGTGTCTTCAGCATTTAACCCAACCCATCTGAATCAGAGAGGTGCAGGGGGGGGGGGGGGGGCTGCCTTAATCGGCGCCCGGGGAACAGTGGGTTAACTGCCTTGCTCAGGGGCAGAACGACAGATGTGTACTGAGTCAGCTCGGGGATTCAAGCCAACAACCTTTCGGTTACTGGCCCAATGCTCCTACCCACCAAGAGGAGAGGAGAGGTGTCCCACTTTCTGGTCTGCTGTGCTGTGTGGACTAGTGATGTGAATGGCTGGTGTCTGTCGCTCTGTTAAGACCTGATTCTAGATCAGCAGATAAGACACCTGGTCTATTTTAACCTATTGGCTGGTGAAAGTGGGCACCTCCTGCAGTGAGCTGTACTTTAACCTATTGGCTGGTGAAAGTGGGCACCTCCTGCAGTGAGCTGTATTGTAACCTATTGGCTGGTGAAGTGGGCACCTCCTGCAGTGAGCTGTACTTTAACCTATTGGCTGGTGAAGTGGGCACCTCCTGCAGTGAGCTGTATTGTAACCTATTGGCTGGTGAAGTGGGCACCTCCTGCAGTGAGCTGTATTTTAACCTATTGGCTGGTGAAGTGGGCACCTCCTGCAGTGAGCTGTATTGTAACCTATTGGCTGGTGAAGTGGGCACCTCCTGCAGTGAGCTGTATTGTAACCTATTGGCTGGTGAAGTGGGCACCTCCTGCAGTGAGCTGTATTGTAACATATTGGCTGGTGAAGTGGGCACCTCCTGCAGTGAGCTGTATTGTAACCTATTGGCTGGTGAAGTGGGCACCTCCTGCAGTGAGCTGTATTGTAACCTATTGGCTGGTGAAGTGGGCACCTCCTGCAGTGAGCTGTACTTTAACCTATTGGCTGGTGAAGTGGGCACCTCCTGCAGTGAGCTGTATTGTAACCTATTGGCTGGTGAAGTGGGCACCTCCTGCAGTGAGCTGTATTGTAACATATTGGCTGGTGAAGTTGGCACCTCCTGCAGTGAGCTGTATTGTAACCTATTGGCTGGTGAAGTGGGCACCTCCTGCAGTGAGCTGTATTGTAACATATTGGCTGGTGAAGTGGGCACCTCCTGCAGTGAGCTGTATTGTAACCTATTGGCTGGTGAAGTGGGCACCTCCTGCAGTGAGCTGTATTGTAACCTATTGGCTGGTGAAGTGGGCACCTCCTGCAGTGAGCTGTATTGTAACCTATTGGCTGGTGAAGTGGGCACCTCCTGCAGTGAGCTGTATTGTAACCTATTGGCTGGTGAAGTGGGCACCTCCTGCAGTGAGCTGTATTGTAACCTATTGGCTGGTGAAGTGGGCACCTCCTGCAGTGAGCTGTACTTTAACCTATTGGCTGGTGAAGTGGGCGCCTCCTGCAGTGAGCTGTATTGTAACCTATTGGCTGGTGAAGTGGGCACCTCCTGCTGTGAACCCAGGGCAATGGTTGACTAGAGTTGCACAATTCCACAGAATTCCTAGTCTCAGCGGCCAAGATGGTGGAACAGGCAACAAAATTCCCAAGTTTTCCAGAAATTCAGGTGCGTGGAACATTCCCAGAAGGGGGGGGGGGGGGGGGGGTAACAGCAGTTCATTCATAAAGTATTCAGACCCCTTGAGTTTTTCCACATTTTGTTACGTTACAGCCTGATTCTAAAATTGAATAAACCATTTTTTTACCACATCAATCTATACACATTACCCCATAATGACATCACAATACCCCATAATGACATCACAATACCCCATAATGATAAATCTAAAACAGGTTTTTAGACATTTTAGCAAATTTATTTACATAAACATTCAGACCCTTTGCTATGAGACTAGA
>NC_143026.1:6370000-6412500 GCF_057628025.1 Oncorhynchus mykiss | reverse complement strand
AGTACGTAGATATACTAGGTTCTGAGAGTACGTAGATATACTAGGTTCTGAGAGTACGTAGATATACTAGGTTCTGAGAGTACGTAGATATACTAGGTTCTGAGAGTACGTAGATATACTAGGTTCTGAGAGTACGTAGATATACTAGGTTCTGAGAGTACGTAGATATACTAGGTTCTGAGAGTACGTAGATATACTAGGTTCTGAGAGTACGTAGATATACTAGGTTCTGAGAGTACGTAGATATACTAGGTTCTGAGAGTACGTAGATATACTAGGTTCTGAGAGTACGTAGATATACTAGGTTCTGAGAGTACGTAGATATACTAGGTTCTGAGAGTACGAACAAGATACTATCTTCTGAGAGTACGTACAAGATACTAGGTTCTGAGACTATACAGATACTAGGTTGTGAGACTATACAGATACTAGGTTGTGAGTACATACTAGGTTCTGAGAGTACAGACAGATACTAGGTTCTGAGAGTACATACTAGGTTCTGAGAGTATATACAGATACTAGGTTGTGAGTACATACTAGGTTCTGAGAGTATATACAGATACTAGGTTGTGAGACTATATACAGATACTAAGTTGTGAGACTATATACAGATACTAGGTTGTGAGCGTATATACAGATACTAGGTTGTGAGAGTACAGACAGATACTAAGTTGTGAGAGTACAGACAGATACTAAGTTGTGAGAGTATATACAGATACTAGGTTGTGAGACTATATACAGATACTAGGTTGTGAGATTATATACAGATACTAGGTTGTGAGAGTACAGACAGATACTAAGTTGTGAGAGTACAGACAGATACTAAGTTGTGAGAGTATATACAGATACTAGGTTGTGAGACTATATACAGATACTACTGTAGTTTCTGAGAGTATGGATATATTTTAGAGAGACTTTACATTGACTATATATCCCTGGAATGTGTGCAGACGCTATTATTTTTCTTCTTGTTTTCAACCCCTGGCCGGCAGCAGGCTGCGAGTGTTTTTAGGGTCCCTGTGAGTTCCCTACTCTGCCTGCTCCGCGTTTCTCCACCTCATCTCCGCTCCTGTCAAGTTCCTATCATTAGCAGTAAAAGCTTCTAACGCCAGAGAACACCTGCAAGCCCAAGCGTGTCAAAGCTTTTCACAAGTTCTCTCCGCAAAAAAAAAAAAGTACACCCCCCTCCACCCCTCCCCAATCTTGTCAGACTGCTTTTGATGGCCTTGACTTGACTTCCCTCCAACCTTGGAAGATCTTAATCTCTTTTCTCCACTGCCCACAGTAATAGCTTCTGAAAATGTGGTTTTTTTGGGGGGGCAGTTTTTTGGCAGTTTCTCTGAGAAAGAAAATAAATACCATTGAGATGGAAAGAGTCAAGTAGAGAAAAGAAAGTGAGAAAGACCTGAGGCTAGAGGTGACTGGCAGGAGGATTTCATCTCATTTTTCTTCCAGGCTGTTTAAATTATGTTTTGTAATTCTTTTGAATGAGATGAATGGAACCATAGGAGTATCAGTGGGTCTTAACACACAACCTTGAGGTACTCCTTGGTTATAGTACGTCTGTTTAAAAAACAGAGCTCTCTCCGTGGTGTTTTATTCCTGCACCGGAGCAGTTGTCTGAGGTGTCGAAAGACGTCATCCATTGGGCTGCTAACTGACCTGTCAGAGTGACAAACTACCGGTCAAACGTTTTATAACACCTCTCTCATTCAAAGGTTTTTCATTTATTTTTTAAAAACTATTTTCTACGTTGTAGAATAATAGTGAAGACATTAAAACTATGAAACAACACACATGGAATCATGTAGTAACCAAAAAAGTGTTAAACAAATCAGAATGTTTTATATTTGAGATTCTGAAAATAGCCACGCTTTGCCTTGATGACAGCTTTGCACACACGTTGGCATTCTCTCAAACAGCTTCACCTGGAATGCTTTTTCAAAAGTCTTGAAGGGGTTCCCACATATGCTGAGCACTTGTTGGCTGCTTTTCCTTCTCTCTGCAGTCCGACTCATCCCAAATCGTCTTAATTTGTTTGATTGTTGAGGCCAGGTCATCTGATGCAGCACTCCGTCACGCTCCTTGGTAAAATAGCCCATACACAGCCTGGAGGTGTGTTGAAAGTCCCACCACACTCAAACCAGATGGGATGGTGTATTGCTGCAGAATGCTGTGGTAGCCATGCTGGTTAAGTGTGCCTTGAATTCTAAATAAATCCCATCTCCAATTTTGACTCCAGACCAAAGGACAGATTTCCACCGGTCTAATTTCCTTTGCTCGTGTTTCGTGACCCAAGCAAGTCTCTTCTTATTATTGGTGTCCTTTAGTAGTGGTTTCTTTGCAGCGACCATGAAGGCCTGATTCACACAGTCTCCTCTGAACAGTTGATGTTGAGATGTGTCTGTTACTTGAACTCTGTGAAGCATTTACTTGGGCTGCAATTTCTGAGGCTGGTAACTATAATGAACTTATCCTCTGCAGCAGAGGTGTAACTGGGTCTTCCTTTCCTGTGGTGGTCCTCATGAGAGCCAGTTTCATCATAGCGCTTGATGGTTTTTGCGACTGCACCTGAAGAATCTTCTGTATTCTATCCCTACCTTGTCACAACACAACTGATTGGCTCAAACGCATTAAGAAGGAAAGAAATTCCACAAATTAACTTTTAAGAAGGCACACCTGTTAATTGAAAATGCATTCCAGGTGACTCCCTCATAAAGCTGGTTGAGAGAATGCCAAGAGTATACAAAGCTGTCATCAAGCCAAAGGGTAACTTTTTGAAGAATCTCAAATATAAAATATATTTTGATTTGTTTAACACTTTTTTTGGTTACTACATGATTCCATATGTGTTATTTCATAGTGTTGATGTCTTCACTATTATTACACAATGTAGAAAATAGTACAAATAAAGAAAAACCCTTGAATGAGTCGGTGTGTCCAAACTTTTGACCGGTAGTGTTTTGAAAACACATTCCATCTCTAGAATACTGGAGATGTGTGGAACACTTGGCTCTCGCTGTGATTGGCTGCGGTTCAGGTGTAGTGTGAAGTTGTCCCTAGAAGGCTAATCTTGGGTCAGTTTTGCGTTTCCCTCACTTAATGGTTACGGTTGGAAGAGGGCAAGCTGATGGAGAAGCTGAGTGTCCTCCACCTCCTGCTCCTTTAATGGTCTTCCTGTCTGGAGGCTGCTAGCTACATACTTGCCTTGGCTAATGAATTCCCACCAATACACTGTTAGTGTACATGGAGCACTGTCTGTCATGGTGTGTGTATTGGAGAGCACGACCACCTCTTTAGTTGGATTAGGTTATGTCTGTATAGAGAAGGTCGTGAGGCTTCCTCCCATCTCTCCAGATCACTTGCTCTTCCTCCCTTCCTCCCCTCCTTGAGCCACAGCCAGTCTCTGTCATTAGGCTGAACCACAGAGACAGACAGGACCCAGCCCCAAGCTTGGCCCCCAGCCACAGCAGCATGGAGTACACCAGGCAGACTGTAAACAGCGTTCAATGGGGATAGCTGCTGGGCTCCCAGTCTGCCTGTCCGTCTGTCTGTCTGCTGCAGCCTCATTTCCTGAGCAGTAGAGGAGACCCAACCCAGCACCAAAACTATTCCCCCCTGGTCCTGTGGATATCAAGGAGCCTTGTGAAATCTGGCTTTTGTGTTTTGACTGAGTGACAAAGATGTTTTACATGTTGTTTTAATAAAGAGGACCAAGTAGTGTGGTTTGTTTGTTGTTGTTGTTTTTTTGGGGACTTTTTATTTATTTAATGTATTTTTTTTGCTTGGCTGAAATGTTTCTCCAATATAGAGTTTAAAAGCTGAAACAAAAAGTTTGACACGTGAATGCAATGTTACTCCTGAGTCTTGATGAAATGTAGCTTCCTGCAGAGTTTCTTTCCTAAATGTCAACACATTCTGTGAAATTTCTCCCTGCTTGCATGAATGAAATCTTTTACAATCCAATTCTTTATTTTATTTTGAATTAATGAATTCTATCGCTCTTTTTTTTGTTTGTCTTGTTGTTGTTGTTGTTGTTGTATATATCTATCTCTTTTCATTCTTCTGTATTACCGGACAGGAGATTTCAGTTCTGCTATAGCTCAACTGCAGCTAGGACCAATACAGACCTACCCTACCTCTCTCTCTCTCTCTCTTCTCTACACTCCCTCTGTGCTGAAACACAAACTGGCGCTCCTGCTTTAAGTATCCTATTGATCTGTCAGCGTCTGGAGCTCCTCTTAAATAGAGAGACGTAAAAAAAAAAAAGGACTTCAACGTCCGTTTATTTGATTTGGCTGTAACATCATCTAGTGTGTTGCCAGTGATGTAACATCATCTAGTGTGTTGCCAGTGATGTAACATCATCTAGTGTGTTGCCAGTGATGTAACATCATCTAGTGTGTTGCCAGTGAGATGATGATGGGGGTGGTGATGAAGATCATGACGTTGGGGGTGGTGATGAAGATCATGACGATGGGGGTGGTGATGAAGATCATGACGTTGGGGGTGGTGATGAAGATCATGACGTTGGGGGTGGTGATGAAGATCATGACGTTGGGGGTGGTGATAAAGATCATAACAATGGGGGGGGGTGATGAAGATCATGACGATGGGGGTGGTGACGACGATGGGGAGGGGGGGGGGGGGGGGGGGCGATGAAGGTGATGATGATATTGATCTAGCTTCCCTACTGTCTCTGTGTTGTAGTTTGGCTCTGAAGGTGCTCTGTGACTGTACCTGTAACTGTCGTGTTCCTGCCGTGCATATATGTGCTTTCGATCGTTCACCTAATAATATATTATATTGATGAAGACGTACTGTAATGTCTGTGTTAAAACAAAAACACTATTGTGTTTGGCTTCTGTGTTCAATAAAAATGATATGTCTGGACAGTGACTAGGCTTTTGTGTGAATGACTCAAGTTGATTCATGTTGAATGTTGATTCATATTGATTCAGACCGGTATGATTACACAGTACACACATATATATATATATATAATATATATATACATACATACATACATACACACACACACACACACACACACATACATACATACAGTGCATCTGAAATGGCACCCTATTCTCTATGGGGGCTCTGGTTAAAAGTAGTGCACTATATAGGGAATAGGAGATGTACTATGCCATCTGAGATGTACCATGGTCTGGAGGAGTATTCCATTAAGAAGCTTGTTATATATCCATGTATTTGTACCTTTTTATTTGACTAGGCAAGTCAGTTAAGAACAAATTCTTATTTCCAATCACAGCCTAGGAACAGGGGGTTAACTGCCTTGTTCAGGGGCAGAACGACAGATGTGTACCTTGTCAGCTCGGCGGTTGGAACTTGCAACCTTTCGGTTACTAGTCCAACGCTCTAACCACTAGGCTACCCTGCCCCCCCCCCCCCCCCCCCCCCTCTAACCATTAGTATAATTATTATCCTCTCAGAAGGGTAGATGGAGGGAGGTGAAAGGAACAGTCCTGTAGAGATGGAGGGAGGTGAAAGGAACAGTCCTGTAGAGATGGAGGGAGGTGAAAGGAACAGTCCTGTAGAGAGGAGGGAGGTGAAAGGAACAGTCCTGTAGAGATGGAGGGAGGTGAAAGGAACAGTCCTGTAGAGATGGAGGGAGGTGAAAGGAACAGTCCTGTAGAGATGGAGGGAGGTGAAAGGAACAGTCCTGTAGAGAGGAGGGAGGTGAAAGGAACAGTCCTGTAGAGAGGAGGGAGGTGAAAGGAACAGTCCTGTAGAGATGGAGGGAGGTGAAAGGAACAGTCCTGTAGAGATGGAGGGAGGTGAAAGAAACAGTCCTGTAGGGATGGAGAGAGGAGGGAGGTGAAAGGAACAGACCTGTAGAGATGGAGGGAGGTAAAAGGAACAGTCCTGTAGGGATGGAGAGAGGAGGGAGGTGAAATGAACAGTCCTGTAGAGATGGAGAGAGGAGGGAGGTGAAAGGAACAGACCTGTAGAGATGGAGGGAGGTGAAAGGAACAGTCCTGTAGGGATGGAGAGAGGAGGGAGGTGAAATGAACAGTCCTGTAGAGATGGAGAGGAGGGAGGTGAAAGGAACAGTCCTGTAGGGATGGAGAGAGGAGGGAGGTGAAATGAACAGTCCTGTAGAGATGGAGAGAGGAGGGAGGTGAAAGGAACAGTCCTGTAGGGATGGAGAGAGGAGGGAGGTGAAAGGAACAGTCCTGTAGGGATGGAGAGAGGAGGGAGGTGAAATGAACAGTCCTGTAGAGATGGAGAGAGGAGGGAGGTGAAAGGAACAGTCCTGTAGGGATGGAGAGAGGAGGGAGGTGAAAGGAACAGTCCTGTAGAGAGGAGGAAGGTGAAAGGAACAGTCCTGTAGAGAGGAGGGAGGTGAAAGGAACAGTCCTGTAGCGATGGAGAGAGGAGGGAGGTGAAAGGAACAGTCCTGTAGAGAGGAGGGAGGTGAAAGGGACAGTCTTGTAGAGATGGAGAGAGGAGGGAGGTGAAAGGAACAGTCCTGTAGAGATGGAGAGAGGAGGGAGGTGAAAGGAACAGTCCTGTAGGGATGGAGGGAGGACCTGATCTGCCCCTCTGTAATCGAACAGTTGAAGTAATTACTCACCTCAGTCTTTATTCTCTTGTGTGTGTGTGTGTGTGTGTGTGTGCGTGTGTGTGCGCGCGCGCTGTCTCTCCCAGCTCAGAAAGGTTGACCTTAAACTAGATAATTAGGCCACACAGAAGCCTGTTCCTCGAAGACCCATCTCTAGTCTACGCTACTAAACACACACACCTATCACTTGAACTTGTCTGTCTGTCCGGTTTGTTTGAATAGTCATTAGGATTCTGAATGTTTTAAGGAGAATTTCTAATCATATTGAACTTGACTTTATTATTGATTTGGGTGGATTTTGATCTCCCCAATTATTACTAATGACTAATTATTTATTAACTGAAAATGATTATTAATGACTAATTATTTATAAACTGAAAATGATTATTAATGACTAATTATTTATTAACTGAAAATGATTATTAATGACTAATTATTTATCAACTGAAAATTATTATTAATGACTAATTATTTATTAACTGAAAATGATTATTAATTACTAATTATTTATTAACTGAAAATGATTATTAATGACTAATTATTTATCAACTGAAAATTATTACTAATGACTAATTATTTATTAACTGACTTAAAATTATTACTAATGACTAATTATTTATCAACTGAAAATGATTATTAATGACTAATTATTTATCAACTGAAAATGATTACTAATGACTAATTATTTATTAACTGACTTAAAATTATTATTAATGACTAATTATTTATCAACTGAAAATGATTATTAATGACTAATTATTTATCAACTGAAAACGATTATTAATGACTAATTATTATTTATTAACTGACTTAAAATTATTACTAATTATTTATTAACTGACTTAAAAGTATTACTAATTATTTATTAACTGACTTAAAATTATTACTAATGACATATTAGTTATTAACTGAAAATTATTATTAATGACTAACTGACTGAACTGAAATGATGTGTTCTTTATAACAGCCAAATTTAATTTGGTGGCAGAAGATTGATCTCAATAATGCAGTGCAATTGAAATTAAATTAAAAATAAATAGTTTTATAAATATATATTTAATATATAAATATAAATTATAGTGTTATAGAGTGTTATTTGTGTTTAGCTAGGAAGTCTGATTGAGGTCAAAATACCGATTTTACAAGGGAAACCTGGCCTGTATATTTTAATTAAAAAATATAACTTGGCAAGTCAGTTAAGAACAAATTCTTATTTACAATGACGGCCTAGGAACAGTGGGTTAACTGCCTTGTTCAGGGGGCAGAACGACAGATTTCTACCATGTCAGATCGGGGATTCGATCCAGCAACCTTTCGGTTACTGGCCCGACGCTCTAACCACTGCCGCCCCATATTCAACACTACCTGAGTGAAACATGGCAGCCATTTTGTGCCGTAGCTCCCCGCCACATCTATTAGGCTGGAGGTGAGAGGTAGTTAATGAGTCCAGTTTCCAGCTGTGATGTATTGCTCCATAACCTAGTCTAGTGTTAGTTAAACCCCTGGGTAACCTAGTCTAGTGTTAGTTAAACCCCTGGGTAACCTAGTCTAGTGTTAGTTAAACCCCTGGGTAACCTAGTTTAGTGTTAGTTTAACCCCTGGGTAACCTAGTCTAGTGTTAGTTAAACCCCTGGGTAACCTAGTCTAGTGTTAGTTAAACCCCTGGGTAACCTAGTCTAGTGTTAGTTAAACCCCTGGGTAACCTAGTCTAGTGTTAGTTAAACCCCTGGGTAACCTAGTCTAGTGTTAGTTAAACCCCTGGGTAACCTAGTCTAGTGTTAGTTCAACCCCTGGGTAACCTAGTCTAGTGTTAGTTTAACCCCTGGGTAACCTAGTCTAGTGTTAGTTTAACCCCTGGGTAACCTAGTCTAGTGTTAGTTAAACCCCTGGGTTAAACCCCTGGGTAACCTAGTTTAGTGTTAGTTTAACCCCTGGGTAACCTAGTCTAGTGTTAGTTAAACCCCTGGGTAACCTAGTCTAGTGTTAGTTAAACCCCTGGGTAACCTAGTCTAGTGTTAGTTAAACCCCTGGGTAACCTAGTCTAGTGTTAGTTAAACCCCTGGGTAACCTAGTCTAGTGTTAGTTAAACCCCTGGGTAACCTAGTCTAGTGTTAGTTCAACCCCTGGGTAACCTAGTCTAGTGTTAGTTTAATCCCTGGGTAACCTAGTCTAGTGTTAGTTAAACCCCTGGGTAACCTAGTCTAGTGTTAGTTAAACCCCTGGGTAACCTAGACTAGTGTTAGTTAAACCCCTGGGTAACCTAGTCTAGTGTTAGTTAAACACCTGGGTAACCTAGACTAGTGTTAGTTAAACCCCTGGGTAACCTAGTCTAATGTTAGTTAAACCCCTGGGTAACCTAGACTAGTGTTAGTTAAACCCCTGGGTAACCTAGACTAGTGTTAGTTTAACCCCTGGGTAACCTAGTCTAGTGTTAGTTTAACCCCTGGGTAACCTAGTCTAGTGTTAGTTTAACCCCTGGGTAACCTAGTCTAGTGTTAGTTTAACCCCTGGGTAACCTAGTCTAGTGTTAGTTAAACCCCTGGGTAACCTAGTCTAGTGTTAGTTCAACCCCTGGGTAACCTAGTCTAGTGTTAGTTAAACCCCTGGGTAACATAGACTAGTGTTAGTTAAACCCCTGGGTAACCTAGTCTAGTGTTAGTTAAACCCCTGGGTAACCTAGTCTAGTGTTAGTTAAACCCCTGGGTAACCTAGTCTAGTGTTAGTTAAACCCCTGGGTAACCTAGTCTAGTGTTAGTTAAACCCCTGGGTAACCTAGTCTAGTGTTAGTTTAACCCCTGGGTAACCTAGTCTAGTGTTAGTTAAACCCCTGGGTAACCTAGTCTAGTGTTAGTTAAACCCCTGGGTAACCTAGTCTAGTGTTAGTTAAACCCCTGGGTAACCTAGTCTAGTGTTAGTTAAACCCCTGGGTAACCTAGTCTAGTGTTAGTTAAACCCCTGGGTAACCTAGTCTAGTGTTAGTTAAACCCCTGGGTAACCTAGACTAGTGTTAGTTAAACCCCTGGGTAACATAGTCTAGTGTTAGTTAAACCCCTGGGTAACCTAGTCTAGTGTTAGTTAAACCCCTGGGTAACCTAGTCTAGTGTTAGTTAAACCCCTGGGTAATCTAGTCTAGTGTTAGTTTAACCCCTGGGTAACCTAGTCTAGTGTTAGTTAAACCCCTGGGTAACCTAGTCTAGTGTTAGTTAAACCCCTGGGTAACCTAGTCTAGTGGTAGTTAAACCCCTGGGTAACCTAGTCTAGTGTTAGTTAAACCCCTGGGTAACCTAGTCTAGTGTTAGTTAAACCCCTGGGTAACCTAGTCTAGTGTTAGTTAAACCCCTGGGTAACCTAGTCTAGTGTTAGTTAAACCCCTGGGTAACCTAGTCTAGTGTTAGTTTAACCCCTGGGTAACATGGTCTAGCCCTGACACTGAATATCCGACTGGGGAGGATGTGTGTGTCTCACTCCGGATGGGGGGAGCACGTCAGTGAAAACACGAGAGGCGGAGATGGAAGGAAGACAATTACATGACACTACGGAGACAGAGCTAGCCACTTCCGTCTGAACTCTCACCCCGGCCAGCCCCTCTTCTCCCAGACACCAGCGATGCAGGCCAACACCTCCCAGACAGATGACCTGCTTCCCAACAAGAGGAGGACACACTGACAAAGACTGGAACACAGGAATAAAACTAAGGCAACAGGGGGGGGAAGGTAGAAGACAGGAGGGGAGAGGAGAGAGGGGAGAGGTAGAAGACAGGAGGGGAGAGGAGAGAGGGGAGAGGTAAGGTAGAAGAGATGAGAGGTAAGGTAGAGGAGGGGAGGGGAGAGGTAGAAGACAGGAGAGGGGGAGAGGAGAGGTAAGGTAGAAGAGAGGAGAGGTAAGGTAGAGGAGGGGAGGGGAGAGGTAAGAGACAGGAGAGGGGGAGAGGAGATATAAGGTAGAAGAGATGAGGTAAGGTAGAGGAGGGGAGGGGAGAAGGTAGAGCAGGGGAGGGGAGAGGTAGAAGACAGGAGAGGGGGAGAGGTGAGGTAGAGGGGAGAGGTAAGGTAAGAGACAGGAGAGACAGGAGAGGTAAGGTGGAGGGGAGAGGTAGAAGACAGGAGAGGAGGAGAGGTAAGATAGGAGAGGTGAGTGGAGAGGTAAGATAGAAGAGAGGAGAGGGAGAGAGGAGAGGTAAGGTAGAAGACAGGAGAGGGGAGGGGTTGTAGGTAAAGAGAGAGGAGGATAGGGGTTGTAGGTAGAGAGGAGGATAGGGGTTGTAGGTAAAGAGAGAGGAGGAGAGGGGTTGTAGGTAGAGAGGAGGATAGGGGTTGTAGGTAAAGAGAGAGGAGGAGAGGGGTTGTAGGTAAAGAGTGAGGAGGAGAGGGGTTGTAGGTAAAGAGTGAGGAGGAGAGGGGTTGTAGGTAAAGAGTCTTGTCTACGCTCTCTGTCCCTTCAATCTGTCTCCCCTCTCTGTCTCCTTTCTCTCTCTCCTCCCTCTGTCTCCTCTCTCTCTCTGTCACTTCTCTCTGTCTCCTCTCTCTCTGTCACTTCTCTCTGTCTCTTCTCTCTGTCTCCTCTCTCTCTCTCTGTCTCTCCTCTCTCTGTCTCCTCTCTCTCTCTGTCACTTCTCTTTGTCCTCTCTCTCTGTCTCCTCTTTCTCTCTGTCTCTCCTCTCTCTTTCTCCTTTCTCTGTCTCCTCCCTCTGCCTCCTCTCTCTCTGTCACTTCTCTCTGTCTCCCCTCTCTCTGTCTCCTTTCTCTCTCTCCTCCCTCTGTCTCCTCTCTCTCTCTGTCACTTCTCTCTGTCTCCTCTCTCTCTGTCACATCTCTCTGTCTCTTCTCTCTGTCTGCTCTCTCTCTCTCTCTCCTCTCTCTGTCTCCTCTCTCTCTCTGTCACTTCTCTCTGTCTCCTCCCTCTGTCTCCCCTCTCTCTGTCTCCTCTTTCTCTCTTGTGTCTCCTCTCTCTGTCTCTCCTCTCTCTTCTTTCTCTGTCTCCTCCCTCTGTCTCCTCTCTCTCTGTCACTTCTCTCTGTCTCCCCTCTCTCGGTCTCCTTTCTCTCTCTCCTCCCTCTGTCTCCTCTCTCTCTCTGTCACTTCTCTCTGTCTCCTCTCTCTCTGTCACTTCTCTCTGTCTCCTCTCTCTCTCTCTGTCACTTCTCTCTGTCTCTCCTCTCTCTGTCTCCTCTCTCTCTAGGTCTCCCTTCTCTGTCTGTCTACTATCTCTGTCTCTTCTCTCTCTGTCTGTCTACTCTCTCTGTCTCTTCTCTCTGTCTGTCTTTCTCTCTCTGTCTGTCTACTCTCTCTGTCTCTTCTCTCTCTGTCTCTTCTCTCTGTCTCTTCTCTCTGTCTGTCTCTTCTCTCTGTCTGCCTACTCTCTGTCTCTTCTCTTCTCTCTCTGTCTGTCTCTTCTCTCTCTGTCTGTCTCTTCTCTCTCTCTGTCTCTTCTCTCTCTGTCTGTCTCTTCTCTCTCTGTCTGTCTCTTCTCTCTCTGTCTGTCTCTTCTCTCTCTCTCTCTTCTCTCTCTGTCTCTTCTCTTCTCTCTCTGCCTGTCTCTTCTCTCTCTGTCTGTCTACTCTCTCTCTCTCTCTGTCTACGCTCTCTGTCTTTTCTCCCTCTACATGTCTCTTCTCTCTATGTCTGTCTCTTCTCTCTCTCTGTCTCTTCTCTCTCTGTCTGTCTCTTCTCTCTCTGTCTGTCTCTTCTCTCTCTCTGTCTCTTCTCTCTCTGTCTGTCTCTTCTCTCTCTGTCTCTCTTCTCTCTCTCTCTGTCTCTTCTCTCTCTGCCTGTCTACTCTCTCTGTCTCTTCTCTCTCTCTCTGTCTACTCTCTCTGTCTCTTCTCTCTGTCTGTCTCTTCTTTCTCTGTCTGTCTACTCTCTGTCTGTCTCTTCTCTCTGTCTGTCTACTCTCAATTCAATTCAATTCAAGGGGCTTTATTGGCATGGGAAACATGTGTTAACATTGCCAAAGGAAGTGAGGTAGATAATATACAAAAGTGAAATAAACAATAGAAATGAACAGTAAACATTACACATACAGAAGTTTCAAAACAATAAAGACATTACAAATGTCATATTATATATATACAGTGTTGTAACAATGTACACATGGTTAAAGTACACAAGGGAAAATAAATAAGCATAAATATGGGTTGTATTTACAATGGTGTTTGTTCTTCACTGGTTGCCCTTTTCTTGTGGCAACAGGTCACAAATCTTGCTGCTGTGATGGCACACTGTGGTTTTTCACCCAGTAGATATGGGAGTTTATCAAAATTGGGTATGTTTTCGAATTCTTTGTGGATCTGTGAAATCTGAGGGAAATCTGTGTCTCTAATATGGTCATACATTTGGCAGGAGGTTAGGAAGTGCAGCTCAGTTTCCACCTCATTCTGTGGGCAGTGTGCACATAGCCCGTCTTCTCTTGAAAGCCATGTCTGTCTACGGCGGCCTTTCTCAATAGCAAGGCTATGCTCACTGAGTCTGTACATAGTCAGTTTCCCTAAGTTTGGGTCACTCACAGTGGTCAGCTATTCTGCCACTGTACTCTCTGTTTAGGGACAAATAGCATTCTAGTTTGCTCAGTTTTTTTGTTAATTCTTTCCAGTGAGTCAAGTAATTATCTTTTTGTTTTCTCATGATTTGGTTGGGTCTAATTGTGCTGTTGTCCTGGGGCTCTGTAGGGTGTGTTAGTGTTTGTGAACAGAGCCCCAGGACCAGCTTTCTTAGGGGACTCTTCTCCAGGTTCATCTCTCTTTAGGTGATGTCTTTGTTTTGGAAGGTTTGGGAATCGCTTCCTTTTAGGTGGTTGTAGAATTTAACTGCTTTTTTCTGGATTTTGATCATTAGCGAGTATCGACCTTTGCAGAATTCTGCAGTCTCAATTTGTTATGTGTCCCATTTTGTGAATTCTTGGTTGGTGAGCGGACCCTAGACCTCACAACCACGAAGGGCAATGACCTTAACCGATTCAAGTATTTTTAGCCAGATCCTAATTGGTATGTCGAATTTTATGTTCCTTTTGATGGCGTAGAATGACCTTCTTGCCTTGTCTCTCAGATCGTTCACAGCTTTGTGGAAGTTACCTGTGGCGCTGATGTTCAGGCCAAGGTATGTAGCGTTTTGTGTGTGCTCTCGGGCAGTGATTCGTAAACTTTTTTATAGTCCCGTACCCCTTCAAACATTCAACCTCCAGCTGTAACCTCTAGCACTGAGAAAAGGCACTACTCCCAATATAAGTGAACCCCAAATCAATGTAGTTCTCATCATATCTGCACCTCTTCGATGGTCCAACGTCCCTGTCTGTTGTTCGGTGCTTTCCCGGGTAAGGGGGCAGTAGCTCTTTGGCTGCATCAGATTCACAACTGTCAGTGTCCATGCTAGCTGGGCTAACCGCAAATGTAGAATTACTGATGCCAGCATTGGATGTGCTCGTGGAAGCAGAACAACTTGTTGTCAACAGGTGCAGTTGTAGTGCTGCTGGAAGTAGCATGTGTCTCTATGGACATGGGCCTTACTTTTTTAAATAGATTTTCGAGCAAACGGAATGAGCAGCAGCTACTGTTCGCTACAGCAGCTACTGTTCGTTAGTGGAATTCAAGAGAGAGTAACAGTTCAAACTTCTTTGGGATCGGTGTCCCTTCCATGGGACGGTTGAGCTAACGTAGGCTAATGTGATTAGCATGAGGTGAGTAACAAGAACATTTCCCAGGACATAGACATATCTGATATTTGCAGAAAGCTTACATTCTTGTTAATCTAACTGCACTGTCCAATGTACAGTAGCTATTACAGTGAAATAATACCATGAAATTGTTTGAGGAGAGTGCACAATTTTGAACATGAAAAGTTATTAATAAACAAATTAGGCACATTTGGGCAGTCTTGATACAAAGTTTTGAACAGAAATGCAATGGCTCATTGGATCAGTCTAAAACTTTGCAGATACACTGATGCCATCTAGTGGCCAAAATCTAAATTGCGCCTGGGCTGGAATAATATATTATGGCCTTTCTCTTGCATTTCAAAGATGGTGGTACAAAAGAACAAAAACAAAAGAACGGTTGGTTTTTCCTTTGTATTATCTTTTACCAGATCTATTGTGTTATATTCTCCTACATCCCTTTAACATTTCCATAAACGTCAAAGTGTTTCCTTTCAAATGGTACCAAGAATATGCATATCCTTGCTTCAGGTCCTGAGCTACAGGCAGTTAGATTTGGGAATGTCATTTTAGAAAAAAATTGGGGAGAAAAGGGACTAATCCTTCAGAGGTTTTAAATGGGATTGGATGTTAATTATGACTAGGTTACCTGTATTTGACATTGTGATGTTTTTTATAAATGTGAATCGTATTTTTATTTGGCGTACCCCCGACGGCATTGCGCATACCCCAGTTTGGGAATACAAGCTCTAGGGCAAATGGTGTCCAGATGGAATTTGTATTTGTTGTCCTGGCAACTGAACCTTTTTTTGGAACACCATTCGTTTTGTCTTACTGAGATGTACTGTCGGGGCCCATTTCTGACGGGGACCAGGTCTGTCGGGGCCCAGGTCTGTCAGGGCCCAGGTCTGTCAGGGCCCAGGTCTGTCAGGGTCCAGGTCTGTCAGGGTCCAGGTCTGTCAGGGTCCAGGTCTGTCAGGGCCAGGGTCCAGGTCTGACAGGGTCAGGATCCAGGTCTGACAGGGTCAGGTCCCAGGTCTGTCAGGGCCCAGGTCTGACAGAATCTGTGCAGAGGAAAAAGGTGCTGCTGTAGGCCCTCCTTGGTTGGGGACAGAAGCACCAGATCATCAGCAAACAGTAGACATTTGACTTCAGATTCTAGAAGGGTGAGGCCGGGTGCTACAGACTGTTCTAGTGCCCTCGCCAACTCAAGCTGATCAGGTGTGATTTCTTTGTGGTAAGTATTGTTGGCGCTATACCCCACGGCGCTGTGGAAAGAAATGTGTTTCTTCTTGCCAACTGTAACGCTCGTCGTCGTAAGGAAGAGTGGACCAAAGCGCCGCGTGTAAAGTATTCATGATCTTTATTGTCAAGAATCACTCAAACAAAAATAACGAATACAAAAACGAAAGCGAACAGTTCCGTCAGGTACAGATACTAAACGGAAAACAACACCCCACAAAACCCAAACGGAAAAGGACAACTATTATATGATCCCCAGTCAGAGACGACCGATAGACAGCTGCCTCTGATTGGGAACCACACTAGGCAAAAACAACAAAGAAATAGAAAACATAGATTCTCCAACCCGAGTCACACCCTGACCTAACCAAACATAGAGAATAAATAAGGATCTCTAAGGTCAGGGAGGGACACCAACATACTTGGATTACATACATACATCATGGATTTTTATAATGTTGTATGTTTTTCCCCCAACACCACTTTCCATCAATTTGAATAACAGACCCTCATGCTAAATTGAGTCAAAAGCTTTTTTGAAATCAACATGTGAAGCTTTATTTGTCATTTAGGGTCTGTAGGGTGAATACGTGGTCTGTCGCACGGTAATTTGGCTTGTTTGGTTGTCAATTAGGGTGTGTAGGGTGAATACGTGGTCTGTCGCACGGTAATTTGGTAAAAAGCCTATTTGCTCAGTACATTGTTTTCGCCAAGGAAATGTACGAGTCCGCTGTTAATGATAATACAGATGATTTTCAGAAGGTTGCTGTTGACGTGTTACCGACGGTAGTTATTGGGGTTGAATTTGTTCCAAATATTGGGGATGATGTTAAAATGTTTAGGTATAGCCAATTGAAATTTGTAGTCTGTATATTTGATCATTTCATTGAGGATACCATCAACACCACAGGCCTTTCTGGGTTGGAGGGTTTGTATTTTGTCCTGTAATTGGAAAATCCAGTGGGTTCTGGTAATCTTTAATATCTTTAATCGTTGATTCTAAGATTTGTATTTGATCATGTTTTTGCTGTTTGTTCTTTGTTATTGAACCCAAAAAGATTGGAGAAGTGGTTGACACATCTCCTTTTTGGATAGATAACTCTTGGTGTTGTTGTTTGTTTAGTGTTTTTTCCAATTTTCTATGGATTCTTCAATTACTTTGAGCTGATTTCTGATGCGCTGCTCCTTTTTTTTCTCCATGGTGTTTTTCAGTAATTATTTAGTGATTCACCATTGTGAAGGCGTTGTCTCAGGCTTTCTGGGTCTCAATTTCTCAATTTCTTTTCTTAGGCTTTTCATCCAAACATTTTTTTGTTGTTTCTTAGGTTTTCTGCTTGAAATGTTCTGATTTGAAGCTGAGAGGTGAAATATATATGTTTAGGTTTTCTACTACTTTACACGTTCACTACAACAGTGAAACGTTTAGTCCAGGAAGTTGTCTAGAAGGGATTCTAATTTGTTGTTCACCAATTCTTTTCTTGTAGGTTTCTACACTACTTTCCTTCCATCAGCATTTCTTAATATGTAAGACAAGAGTCCCCTCAAAGCCTACCAGAGACTATGTACAGATCCAGCGTGCGACAGAGCTGCAGGAGTTGTTACCTGTTTTTTGTTGGTTTTCTTATAGTTGTGTCAAGAGAGGCCTATTTGAGAGGGAATGCTGTCACCTCCAGGTAGGTGTTTGTCCCCCTGTGTGCTGAGGGTGTCAGGTTCTTGTCCAATTCTGGCATTTAGGTCATCACAGACTAGTACATGTCCCTGGGCCTGGAAATGGTTGATCTGTCTCTCTCTCTCTCTCTCTCTCTCTCTCTCTCTCTCTCTCTGTGTTTCTCTCTCTCGCTCTCTGTTTCTCTCTCTCTCTCTCTCTCTCTCTGTCTCTGTCTCTCGCTCTCTCGCTCTCTCTCGCTCATGATTAGAATACCTCCCAAAATCAATTGCTTGGCTGTGTCAGTGGCTGGAGAGATGGAGGGATGGGAGGGATGGAGGGATGGGGGGATGGAGGACTGGAGGGATGGGGGGCTGGAGGTTTGGAGGGATGGGGGGTTGGAGGGTTGGGCTGGAGAGACTGTAGGCTTGAGGGACGGGGGGAGGGACGGGGGGACGGTGGGTTGGAGGGATGGAGGACTGGAGGGTTGGAGGGTTGGGCTGGAGGGACGGTGGGCTGGAGGGACATGGGGTTGGAGGTTTGGAGGACTGTAGGGTTGGAGGACTGGAGGGATGGAGGGATGGAGGGTTGGAGGACTGGAGGGTTGGAGGGACGGTGGGCTGGAGTGACGGTGGGCTGGAGGGATGGAGGGACAGTGGGCTGGAGGGATGGAGGGACGGTGGGCTGGAGGGATGGAGGGTTAGAGTGCTGGAGGGCTGGAGGGTTAGAGTGCTGGAGGGCTGGAAGGTTAGAGTGCTGGAGGGCTGGAGGGTTAGACTGCTGGAGGGATGGAGGGTTAGGGTGCTGGAGGGTTAGAGTGCTGGAGGGCTGTAGGGTTAGACTGCTGGAGGGATGGAGGGTTAGGGTGCTGAAGGGTTAGAGTGCTGGAGGGCTGGAGGGTTAGATTGCTGGAGGGTTAGAGTGCTTGAGAGCTGGAGGGTTAGAGTGCTGGAGGGCTGGAGGGTTAGAGTGCTGGAGGGTTAGAGTACTGGAGGGTTAGAGTGCTGGAGGGTTAAAGTGCTGGAGGGCTGGAGGGTTAGAGTGCTGGAGGGATGGAGGGTTAGGGTGCTGGAGGGATGGAGGGTTAGGGTGATGGAGGGCTGGAGGGTCAGAGGGCTGGAGGGTCAGAGTCCGGGAGGGCTGGAGGGTTAGAGTGTTGGAGGGTTAGAGTGCTGGAGGGTTGGAGGGTCAGAGGGCTGGAGGGTCAGAGTGCGGGAGGGCTGGAGGGTTAGAGGGCTGGAGGGTTAGAGGGCTGGAGGGTTAGAGTGCTGCAGGGTTAGAGTGCTGGAGGGCTGGAGGGTTAGAGGGCTGGAGAGTTAGAGGGCTAGAGGGTTAGAGGGCTGGAGGGTTAGAGGGCTGGAGGGTTAGAGTGCTGGAGGACTGGAGGGTTAGAGTGCTGGAGGGTTAGAGTGCTGGAGGACTGGAGGGTTAGAGTGCTGGAGGGTTAGACTGCTGGAGGACTGGAGGGTTAGAGTGCTGGAGGGTAGGACTCTACTCTCTCTGGACTCTACCTCTCTCTAGACTCTACTGCTCTCTCTGCTCTACCTCTCTCTCTAGACTCTACCTCTCTTTAGATTCTAGCCTCTAGTCTGTAACCTCCATAGACCACTGCCTCTAGTCTATAACCTCCATAAAACCACTGCCTCTAAGCTATAATCTCCATAATGCCCCATGAAAATACCAACAACAACAAAGGTGCTTCTGTGTAAACGGGAGGGGATGTCAGTGAGTCACAGATCTGCCTCCTCAGCTGTCTGAAGGGTGTGTGTGTGTGTGTGTGTGTGTGTGTGTTTGTTTGTTTGTTTGTTTGTTGGTTGGTTGGTTGTGAGGAGTTCAGAAGGGAGGGGAGAGATATTCTAGCCCTAGCAGCCATCTTTTCTCATGTATGATTTTTGCCATGCTGAAATAAATCACTGACCATGCACACACACAGCAGCACAGGAGAGAGAGAGAGAGGAGGGAGATAATGAAAAGAGAGTGAGGGAGAGAGAGAGAGAGAGAGAGCAGACAGTTACTACCACCTAGTAGACAGTTACTACCACCTAACAGACAGTTACTACCACCTAGCAGACAGTTACTACCACCTAGCAGACAGTTACTACCACCTAGCAGACAGTTACTACCACCTAGCAGACAGTTACTACTACCTAGCAGACAGTTACTACCATCTACTACCACCTAGCAGACAGTTACTACCATCTACTACCACCTAGCAGACAGTTACTACCACCTAGCAGACAGTTACTACCACCTAGCAGACAGTTACTACCACCTAACAGACAGTTACTACCACCTAACAGACAGTTACTACCACCTAGCAGACAGTTACTACCACCTAGTAGACAGTTACTACCACCTAACAGACAGTTACTACCATCTAGCAGACAGTTACTACCATCTACTACCACCTAGCAGACAGTTACTACCACCTAGCAGACAGTTTGACAGTTACTACCACCTAGCAGACAGTTACTACCACCTAGCAGACAGTTACTACCACCTAACAGACAGTTACTACCACCTAGTAGACAGTTACTACCACCTAACAGACAGTTACTACCACCTAGCAGACAGTTACTACCAACTAGCAGACAGTTACTACCACCTAGCAGACAGTTACTACCACCTAGCAGACAGTTACTACCACCTAGCAGACAGTTACTACCATCTACTACCACCTAACAGACAGTTACTACCACCTAGCAGACAGTTACTACCACCTAACAGACAGTTACTAGCAGACGGTTACTACCACCTAACAGACAGTTACTACCACCTAGCAGACAGTTACCACCACCTAGCAGACAGTTACTACCACCTAGCAGACAGTTACTACCACCTAGCAGACAATGTCTACCACCTAGCAGACAGTTACCACCACCTAGCAGACAGTTACTACCACCTAGCAGACAGTTACTACCACCTAGCAGACAGTTACTACCACCTAACAGACAGTTACTAGCAGACGGTTACTACCACCTAACAGACAGTTACTACCACCTAGCAGACAGTTACCACCACCTAGCAGACAGTTACTACCACCTAGCAGACAGTTACTACCACCTAGCAGACAGTTACTACCACCTAGCAGACAGTCACCACCACCTAGCAGACAGTTACTACCACCTAGCAGACAGTTACTACCACCTAGCAGACAGTTACTACCACCTAGCAGACAGTTACTACCACCTAAGAGACAGTTACTACCACCTAGCAGACAGTTACTACCATCTACTACCACCTAGCAGACAGTTACTACCACCTAGCAGACAGTTACTACCACCTAGCAGACAGTTACTACCACCTAGCAGACAGTTACTACCACCTTGCAGACAGTTACTACCACCTAACAGACAGTTACTACCACCTAGCAGACAGTTACTACCACCTAGCAGACAGTTACTACCACCTAGCAGACAGTTACTACCACCTAGCAGACAGTTACTACCACCTAGCAGACAGTTACTACCACCGAACAGACAGTTACGACCACCTAACAGACAGTTACTACCACCTAACAGACAGTTACTACCACCTAGCAGACAGTTACTACCACCTACTACCACCTAACAGACAGTTACTACCACCTAGCAGACAGTTACTACCACCTAACAGACAGTTACTACCACCTAGCAGACAGTTACTACCACCTAGCAGACAGTTACTACCATCTACTACCACCTAGCAGACAGTTACTACCACCTAGCAGACAGTTACTACCACCTAGCAGACAGTTACTACCACCTAACAGACAGTTACTACCACCTAGCAGACAGTTACTACCATCTAGCAGACAGTTACTACCATCTACTACCACCTAACAGACAGTTACTACCACCTAGCAGACAGTTACTACCATCTACTACCACCTAGCAGACAGTTACTACCACCTAACAGACAGTTACTACCACCTAGCAGACAGTTACTACCACCTAGCAGACAGTTACTACCATCTACTACCACCTAGCAGACAGTTACTACCACCTTGCAGACAGTTACTACCACCTAGCAGACAGTTACTACCATCTACTACCACCTAACAGACAGTTACTACCACCTAGCAGACAGTTACTACCACCTAGCAGACAGTTACTACCACCTAGCAGACAGTTACTACCATCTACTACCACCTAGCAGACAGTTACTACCACCTAACAGACAGTTACTACCGCCTAGCAGACAGTTACTACCACCTAGCAGACAGTTACTACCACCTAGCAGACAGTTACTACCACCTAACAGACAGTTACTACCACCTAACAGACAGTTACTACCATCTACTACCACCTAGCAGACAGTTACTACCACCTAGCAGACAGTTACTACCACCTAGCAGACAGTTACTACCACCTAGCAGACAGTTACTACCACCTAACAGACAGTTACTACCACCTATAAGACAGTTACTACCACCTAACAGACAGTTACTACCACCTAGCAGACAGTTACTACCACCTAGCAGACAGTTACTACCACCTAGCAGACAGTTACTACCACCTTGCAGACAGTTACTACCACCTAGCAGACAGTTACTACCACCTAACAGACAGTTACTACCACCTAACAGACAGTTACTACCACCTAGCAGACAGTTACTACCACCTAGCAGACAGTTACTACCACCTAGCAGACAGTTACTACCACCTAGCAGACAGTTACTACCACCTAGCAGACAGTTACTACCACCTACTACCACCTAGCAGACAGTTACTACCACCTAGCAGACAGTTACTACCACCTAGCAGACAGTTACTACCACCTACTACCACCTAGCAGACAGTTACTACCACCTAGCAGACAGTTACTACCATCTACTACCACCTAGCAGACAGTTACTACCACCTAGCAGACAGTTACTACCACCTAGCAGACAGTTACTACCACCTTGCAGACAGTTACTACCACCTAACAGACAGTTACTACCACCTAGCAGACAGTTACTACCACCTAACAGACAGTTACTACCACCTAACAGACAGTTACTACCACCTATAAGACAGTTACTACCACCTTGCAGACAATTACTACCACCTAACAGACAGTTACTACCACCTAGCAGACAGTTACTACCACCTAGCAGACAATTACTACCACCTAACAGACAGTTACTACCATCTAGCAGACAGTGGCCAGATTGCACCTTAACTCTTCTCAGTATGCATGTTTGATGATGGGAAGGGTAAGGGAAAAGGGGATACCTAGTGAGCACATTGCCTCTACAGTAACATTTGTGTTTTACCATTATCTAAATACAGAGGCATGTATTTAGAATACAATTAAATGTAATTATGGTTAATAAATACAATTACATTTTTAGATATTATTTATGGATTTTGTTTTTTATGGATTTTATGAATTCTTGTCAACAGCACAGTTTAATCAGCTACAGAACACCTCCAATATATAACAATATTATGTGTTTCAAACATCGTTTACACCTCCCATATAGAGCAATATTATGTGTCAAACATCATTTGATGAATACTAGATATTAGACTTACTTAAAACACAATAGGAACATGGTCCAATCTATTCTATTGTGCACATTTTGTGTAAGAATGTGTAAGAATTAATTATATTAATTTATATCGACAGTAAAGGCCTATCACAAAAAAGGTGCATGGTCATGTTGATGTGATTTCTTGCTGTTCGGGTTTAAAGAAATCCTTTGTTCCCCCCATTTGAGGTTGAGAGAGCCACAGCCCCGGGGAGCAGAGGAGAGCAGGTTGGTTTGTTTAAACCTGACAGATGTTTAAACCCCGCCGGGTTTTAAAGGCATCTCCTTTAATCCCATTTTGCCTGTGAAAGGACCTTTAAAGATGTGAATACGCAACGAAAAGTCGTAAACGTCTGGAGAGCGACAGCTTGCCTTTTTTTTTTTTAAATGTCCGCTATGACAGTCGTCTTCACAACACTTCAAACCGTTAAAAAACAAAAAAGCCCACAAGTTGCTCGTGGATCTTTCCAACATGAATTTTAGCTGAATGTGTGACTAACTGCTTGACATTTCTTGTCATAAATTGATAGGTTTTACGTCACTGTTCATGGACTATTTCCTTGACAAAAGATGTGATTTATTTATTTACAAACGTTTGATAATCCTAATTATTTGCATTATTATTTAGTATATTATCATACCATATTAATATATATATTTGTATTAATATACTATTATTACATATATTTAATATATATAATAGTGTTGAACAAATTAAATATTTTGTAATCACAAGTTTTTATTTATTGAATAAACCACTTCCTGTTTTGTGAATAGTTTCCTTCTTATATTGTTTGCAACTTACTTTAAAAAATATGGTTTCATAGTTTGGTCCTTATATTTGACTTTGAAATGTTTATTTTAATGAATGTATAATGATCGAATTTATCCTCTGAGAATTATTTCAATGTTATACCATTTTAAAATGTGTTTATTCATTTTACTGTAGAATTATTTCTTCAAGACGTGTCTTTAGTTATTTTAAAATATTATATTACAGTAATAACTTCATTCTAAATTACATTAATAACTACATTCTAAATGACAGTAATAACTACATTCTATATTACAGTAATAACTACATTCTAAATGACAGTAATAACTACATTCTAAATGACAGTAATAACTACATTCTAAATGACAGTAATAACTACATTCTAAATGACAGTAATAACTACATTCTATATTACAGTAATAACTACATTCTAAATGACAGTAATAACTACATTCTATATTACAGTAATAACTACATTCTATATTACAGTAATAACTACATTTTGTATTACAGTAATAACTACATTCTATATTAGTGTAATAACTACATTCTATATTACAGTAATAACTACATTCTATATTACAGTAATGACTACATTCTATATTACAGTAATAACTTCATTCTATATTACAGTAACAACTACATTCTATATTACAGTAACAACTTCCTTCTATATTACAGTAATAACTACATTCTATATTACAGTAACAACTTCATTCTATATTACAGTAATAACTACATTCTATATTACAGTAATAACTACATTCTATATTACAGTAATAACTACATTCTATATTACAGTAATAACTACATTCTATATTACAGTAACAACTACATTCTATATTACAGTAACAACTTAATTCTATATTACAGTAACAACTACATTCTATACTAGAGTAATAACTATATTCTATGTTACATTAATAACTTCATTCTATATTACAGTAATAACTTCCTTCTATATTACAGTAACAACTTAATTCTATATTACAGTAACAACTACATTCTATACTAGAGTAATAACTATATTCTATATTACAGTAATAACTACATTCTATATTACAGTAATAACTATATTCTATATTACAGTAATAACTACATTCTATATTACAGTAACAACTACATTCTAAATCAAAATAGAATGAAAGAGTTCTTCAGCTGTATTGTTTATTCACTGATCCTTACTGCTATAATTCATTATTACAGTAGGACTGTTGATTATTGTAAATCTAGTACAACTACCCCCCCCCCCCCCCTCCCAAACCAACCACAACCTCCTCTTCCACTGTCTCTATTACTTGACCTCAACTGTTGCGGATTAAAGTTATTTTTGACTATAAGACACTAGTAATAATACTCATCATTATATGCCCTGTTTCCTGGACTCAGATGTAGCCTAGTCTTGAATTCAAAAAACAATTCTCAACAGAGAATAAATCAATAGAAAGAGAATCTCCATTGACAATGTATTTTAGTCTCGGATTAGATTGGAATCTGCGTCCAGGAAACCGTGTCCCTATACATTACGTCCACTTGCCTGCACTCCTGGCTGGTCCTAGTCTGTTCTGAATGACTACAATCATTCGCTGAGACACAGCATCTTTTAAAGGGAACATTAGAATAGTCATGTCAGATAGAACAGAACGGAGGGAGGGTGGGTGGGTGGACACTACGATCAATAGCTGTGAATGTTACGGAGGGCGCGTCCCAAATTGGCACCCTGTTCTCTGTACAGTGCACTACTGGGCAAAAGTTCTGCACTATAATGAGGTGCCAATTTGGGACAGTCATTAAGAAGAGATGGCCCTCTCTCCAGTAGTTATTATGCAGAATGGGTGACAGAGTGGGCTGTGGAATGGGTGGCAGAGTGGGCTGTGGAATGGGTGGCAGAGTGGGCTGTGGAATGGGTGGCAGAGTGGGCTGTGGAATGGGTGGCAGAGCGGGCTGCGGAATGGGTGGCAGAGTGGGCTGCGGAATGGGTGGCAGAGTGGGCTGTGGAATGGGTGGCAGAGTGGGCTGTGGAATGGGTGGCAGAGTGGGCTGTGGAATGGGTGGCAGAGTGGGCTGTGGAATGGGTGGCATAGCGGGCTGCAGAATGGGTGGCAGAGCGGGCTGCAGAATGGGTGGCAGAGTGGGCTGCGGAATGGGTGGCAGAGCGGGCTGCGGAATGGGTGGCAGAGTGGGCTGTGGAATGGGTGACAGAGTGGGCTGTGGAATGGGTGGCAGAGCGGGCTGTGGAATGGGTGGCAGAGCGGGCTGCAGAATGGGTGACAGAGCGGGCTGCGGAATGGGTGGCAGAGTGGGCTGTGGAATGGGTGGCAGAGTGGGCTGTGGAATGGGTGGCAGAGTGGGCTGTGGAATGGGTGGCAGAGCGGGCTGTGGAATGGGTGGCAGAGCGGGCTGCAGAATGGGTGACAGAGCGGGCTGTAGAATGGGTGGCAGAGTGGGCTGTGGAATGGGTGGCAGAGCGGGCTGTGGAATGGGTGACAGAGCGGGCTGTAGAATGGGTGGCAGAGCGGGCTGTGGAATGGGTGGCAGAGCGGGCTGTGGAATGGGTGGCAGAGCGGGCTGTGGAATGGGTGGCAACTCAACCAGAGATTAAATAGAACAAAATAAGTCACTTTTTGAGTGGAAATTAACCACTGTAACATTCTACAATTCATCCCTTTCCCTACATATTTTTCCATCTTATATATATTTTTAATGTAAAAATGATGCTTCTTTAGGTTCTCTATGTCCACACATTCCCCCCTGATTCCACCCCTGATCTTAACAGTCGACTACTACACTGTTTATAAGCTACACGTGTAGTATCTTAATTTGACCGGTATTATCGCAGCAAAATAATCCTGCAGGAACAGGATTTGAACGTTTAGTCCATAATGTTTCTTGATCGGTGGTAAGGCTATTAGCTGGTCAAAAGCTGCAGTAGCCCTGTATGTCCTGATTAATAACAGCCTGTTTCTCTCTCTCTCTCTCTCTCTCTCTCTCTCTCTCTCTCTCTCTATCTCTATCTCTCTCTCTCTCTCTCTCTCTCTCTATCTCTCTCTCTCTGTCTCTCTCTCTCTCTCTCTCTCTCTCTTCTCTCTCTCTCTCTCTCTCTCTCTCTCTCTAATTCAATTCAATTCAAGGGGCTTTATTGGCATGGGAAACATGTGTTAACATTACCAAAGCAAGTGAGGTAGATAATATACAAAAGTGAAATAAATAATACAAATGAACAGTAAACATTACATTCACAGAAGTTCCAAAAGAATTAAGACATTTCAAATGTCATCTCTCTCTCTCTATTTCTCTCTCTCTCATATATCCTCGGGTATTGTCTCTGATCATAAGGCTTTGACATTCATAACAATCCAATCTTGTTATTGATCATTTTCTCACCGGTAGATAGTGATGGATTGGTCCTCAACACACACACACTGATATTATGACGATAACATAATCTTATTACATCAAACTAATATTTGCGGAACACTGTTTCAGCGTTGATATTTTTCTGTCTGAAATATAATATTAACATTTACATTATATAATATTATTCTTGGTTAAAGCCTTGTTTGTTTTATTGTTTTAGGCAGTTTCCATAATCAGCGATAATTATTTATTGTCATTCTTTTTGTTTTCAACAATTAGAAAGTTATTTCAAATATAGAAATAAAAAAAAAAAAAATATTTGAAACAAATGATTGTATTTATATAAAATGCTATATATCCAAAATGTGACTTAATTATAAATGATAAAGTCTTTAAATAGTTATATGGACGAAACCAAGCAGAATGTCTATACGCATGCAGAGAGAGTAATGGAGATAAGAGTTTGCCCTCTGTTGCTTATGATGTTGTGTTAGTATTGTACTACCGGCCCATTGTAATGGCTAGGGAATTAGCATAGCAGACACACCCCTCTGACATCTCTCAAACTAGAAGCCCATCTCTGTTTCTGACCGGGCTCCTTCTCCATCAGGGTTGGTCAACTCAATTCAGGAAGTGATTTGAATTTAAAATCACTTCCTGAATTTAAACTTTTTTTAAAGAAAGCTTTACATTAATTGAGAAACCATTTAAAAATATATATATAATTTATTACTATTAAACTGGAATTTTAGTTTACTTCCTGAATTGTGACCCCCAACCCTATCCTACATGTACATACTATATTGTACCCACATCATTCTGTAAGATTGTTGTTGTTTCTGAAAATACAATTTAGAAGAATATATCTATTACTATTTATCATTATTATTATTATTTAAATAAAAAAATACACAAACGATAATTTTGAACCAAACATGAAGTGTGAGGTCTCCTCCAAGATAAGAGGAAGTAACCAATCACTATTGGCGAATAAATAGTGTGATGGGGAGGGGGGGGGGGAACTAGAGAGAGATAAAGGGGAAGAGAGGGAGAGAGAAGAGAGAGAGAAAATTACTTGACACATTGGAAAGAATTAACAAAAAAAACAGAGAAAACTAGAATGGTATTTGGCCCAAAACAGAGAGTACACAGCGGCAGAATACCTGACCTCTGTGACTGATCCTAACTTAAGGAAAGCTTTGACTATGTACAGACTCAGTGAGCATAGCCTTGCTATTGAGAAAGGCCGCCGTAGGCAGACATGGCTCTCAAGAGAAGACAGGCTATGTGCTCACTGCCCACAAAATGTGGTGGAAACTGAGCTGCACTTCCTAACCTCCTGCCCAATGTATGACCATATTAGAGACATATATTTCCCTCAGATTACACAGATCCACAAAGAATTTGAAAACAAACCTGATTTTGATAAACTCCCATATCTACTGGGTGAAATTCCACAGTGTGCCATCACAGCAGCAAGATTTGTGACGTGTTGCCACGAGAAAAGGGCAACCAGTGAAGAACAAACACCATTGTAAATACAACCCATATTTATGTTTATTTATTTTCCCTTTTGTACCTTAAACATTTGCACATCGTTACAACACTGTATATATATATATATATATATATAATATGACATTTGAAATGTCTTTATTCTTTTGGAACTTCTGTGAGTGTAATGTTTACTGTTAATTTTTATGGTTTATTTCACTTTTGTATGTTGTCTACCTCACTTGCTTTGGCAATGTTAACACATGTTTCCCATGCCAATAAAGCCCCTTGAATTGAATTGAGAGACAGTGGGAGGGGGAGGGAGAGAGAGAGAAAGGGAGGGGGAGAGAGAGAAAGGGAGGGGGAGGGGAGAGAGAGAGAGAGAGAGAGAGAGAGAGAGAGAGAGAGAGAGAAGGGAGGGGGAGAGAGAGAAGGGAGGGGGAGAGAGAGGAGGGAGGGGGAGAGAGAGGAGGGAGGGAGGGAGGGTGAAGTGAGAGTGAGTGAGAGAAGGGAGGGGGAGAGAGAGAAGAGGGGGAGAGGGAGGGAGGGTGGAGTGAGAGTGAGTGAGAGAAGGGAGGGGGAGAGAGAGAAGAGGGGGAGGGGGAGAGAGAGAAAGAAGGGAGGGAGGGGGGAGCGAGAGAGAGCGAGAGAAGGGAGGGGGAGAGAGAGAGAGAAGGAAGGGAGAGGGAGAGAGAGAGAGAAGGGAGGGAGGGGGAGAGAAAGAGAGAGAAGGGAGGGAGGGGGAGAGTGAGAGGAGGGAGGGAGGGAGGGGGAGAGAGAGAAGAAAGAGAGAAAGAGATGAGAGAGGGGTAGAGAAAGAGACAGCGAGAGAGGGTAGGGGGAGAGAAAGGGAGAGAGGGCGGGAGGGTAGGGGGAGAGAGAGAGAGAAGGGAGGGAGAGAGAGAGAGAGAGAAGGGAGCGAGGAGGAGAGAGGGTAGGGGGAGAGAAAGAGAGAGACGGAGAGAGAGCACTTCCTTGTTATCCATTCTTTCCTTCTTCACCTCCTACCCCAGCTCTCCTCTAAGCAGCCTGGTCAGAGGGTAGGGGTTAGAGGTCAGAGATTAGAGGTCAGCGGGTCAGTAGATGGGAGGATAGGGATGGAAACCTTCTCCTTTGAGGTGGTTCTCCATTAACTGATCCTCCTCTTTGGGAAGATCTCAATGGCATACTCCTCGTGTCCTCTCTCCTCGTCTCCTTCTCAAAACCCATTTGATGAGAAAGCCAGAGGTCCCGCCCCTCTGACCTTTTCCTGCAATGGGTTTTGAGAAGGAGACTAAGAGAGAGGACGTGAGGAGTATGCCATTGAGATCTTCCCTCTGTAACCCCATCTGGCTGCTCTGAACTCATGGATGTACACTTAAAATGGCACCTTATTCCCTATATAGTGCACTACTTTTGACCAGGACCCATAGGGTATTGCACTATATAGGGAATAGGGTGCCATTTGGGATACAAACAATATTACATCTCCCACCAGTCCTAAGAGGGAAGTGAGGAGGAAAAATGATGTTCCTCTGTCTAGAATGACAGCAGCGGTAAGGATTAACCTCGTGTGGGTTCATGTCCAAATTATATCATCTTTGTCAAGCAAGAAACACATTTTATTTTGAAAGGTATTCTGGTCCTGCCAGATTACACTGCAGACAGTGTTGTGTCAGGGTTGGTACAGTTTCTCTGTCAGATTTGTACATTATTTGTTGTTATGGTTTCCTCAGCATCTAAGTGCTTGTGTCTACTGTGTTATGATTCATCCATTATCCATCCAAGTGTGTTCCCAGGGAGTACAGGGAGTACAGGGAGTACAGGGAGTACAGGGAGTACAGGGAGTACAGCCCAATGTGTTACCAGAGAGTACAGCCCAATGTGTTACCAGGGAGTACAGCCCAATGTGTTTCCAGGGAGTACAGGGAGTACAGCCCAATGTGTTACCAGGGAGTGCAGGGAGTACAGCCCAATGTGTTACCAGGGAGTACAGCCCAATGTGTTTCCAGGGAGTACAGGGAGTACAGCCCAATGTGTTACCAGGGAGTGCAGGGAGTACAGCCCAATGTGTTACCAGGGAGTACAGCCTAATGTGTTACCAGGGAGTACAGCCCAATGTGTTACCAGGGAGTACAGCCTAATGTGTTACCAGGGAGTACAGCCCAATGTGTTACCAGAGAGTACAGCCCAATGTGTTACCAGGGAGTGCAGGGAGTACAGCCCAATGTGTTTCCAGGGAGTACAGGGAGTACAGCCCAATGTGTTACCAGGGAGTACAGGGAGTACAGGGAGTACAGCCCAATGTGTTCCCAGGGAGTACAGGGAGTACAGCCCAATGTGTTACCAGGGAGTGCAGGGAGTACAGGGAGTACAGCCCAATGTGTTACCAGGGAGTGCAGGGAGTACAGGGAGTACAGGGAGTACAGCCCAATGTGTTCCCAGGGAGTACAGGGAGTACAGCCCAATGTGTTACCAGGGAGTGCAGGGAGTACAGGGAGTACAGCCCAATGTGTTACCAGGGAGTGCAGGGAGTACAGGGAGTACAGGGAGTACAGCCCAATGTGTTCCCAGGGAGTACAGGGAGTACAGCCCAATGTGTTACCAGGGAGTGCAGGGAGTACAGCCCAATGTGTTTCCAGGGAGTACAGGGAGTACAGCCCAATGTGTTACCAGGGAGTACAGGGAGTACAGGGAGTACAGCCCAATGTGTTCCCAGGGAGTACAGGGAGTACAGCCCAATGTGTTTCCAGGGAGTACAGGGAGTACAGGCCAATGTGTTACCAGGGAGTACAGGGAGTACAGCCCAATGTGTTTCCAGGGAGTACAGGGAGTACAGCCCAATGTGTTACCAGAGAGTACAGGGAGTACAGCCCAATGTGTTTCCAGGGAGTACAGGGAGTACAGGGAGTACAGGGAGTACAGCCCAATGTGTTACCAGGGAGTACAGCCCAATGTGTTTCCAGGGAGTACAGGGAGTACAGCCCAATGTGTTACCAGGGAGTACAGCCCAATGTGTTACCAGGGAGTACAGCCCAATGTGTTTCCAGGGAGTACAGGGAGTATTGCCCAATGTGTTACCAGGGAGTACAGGGAGTACAGCCCAATGTGTTTCCAGGGAGTACAGGGAGTACAGGGAGTACAGCCCAATGTGTTACCAGGGAGTACAGCCCAATGTGTTACCAGGGAGTACAGGGAGTACAGGGAGTACAGGGAGTACAGGGAGTACAGCCCAATGTGTTACCAGGGAGTACAGGGAAATCAAATCAAATCAAATCAAATTTTATTTGTCACATACACATGGTTAGCAGAGTACAGCCCAATGGGAAAACATGCTGGCTGACTTGAAACAGACAAGACAAACTGGCAAAGAGAGACAGGAAACACAGGGATAAATACACTGGCACAGAGAGACAGGAAACACAGGGATAAATACACTGGTACAGAGAGACAGGAAACACAGGGATAAATACACTGGTACAGAGAGACAGGAAACACAGGGATAAATACACTGGCACAGAGAGACAGGAAACACAGGGATAAATACACTGGCACAGAGAGACAGGAAACACAGGGATAAATACACTGGTACAGAGAGACAGGAAACACAGGGATACATACACTGGTACAGAGTTACAGGAAACACAGGGATAAATACACTGGTACAGAGAGACAGGAAACACAGGGATAAATACACTGGCACAGAGTTACAGGAAACACAGGGATAAATACACTGGTACAGAGAGACAGGAAACACAGGGATAAATACACTGGCACAGAGAGACAGGAAACACAGGGATAAATACACTGTTACAGAGAGACAGGAAACACAGGGATAAATACACTGGTACAGAGAGACAGGAAACACAGGGATAAATACACTGGCACAGAGAGACAGGAAACACAGGGATAAATACACTGGCACAGAGAGACAGGAAACACAGGGATAAATACACTGGTACAGAGAGACAGGAAACACAGGGATAAATACACTGGCACAGAGAGACAGGAAACACAGGGATAAATACACTGGTACAGAGAGACAGGAAACACAGGGATAAATACACTGGTACAGAGAGACAGGAAACACAGGGATAAATACACTGGTACAGAGTTACAGGAAACACAGGGATAAATACACTGGTACAGAGAGACAGGAAACACAGGGATAAATACACTGGCACAGAGTTACAGGAAACACAGGGATAAATACACTGGTACAGAGAGACAGGAAACACAGGGATAAATACACTGGCACAGAGAGACAGGAAACACAGGGATAAATACACTGTTACAGAGAGACAGGAAACACAGGGATAAATACACTGGTACAGAGAGACAGGAAACACAGGGATAAATACACTGGCACAGAGAGACAGGAAACACAGGGATAAATACACTGGCACAGAGAGACAGGAAACACAGGGATAAATACACTGGTACAGAGAGACAGGAAACACAGGGATAAATACACTGGCACAGAGAGACAGGAAACAAAGGGATAATAAATACACTGGTACAGAGAGACAGGAAACACAGGGATAAATAAACTGGCACAGAGAGACAGGAAACACAGGGATAAATACACTGTTACAGAGAGACAGGAAACACAGGGATAAATACACTGGTACAGAGAGACAGGAAACACAGGGATAAATACACTGGCACAGAGAGACAGGAAACACAGGGATAAATACACTGGCACAGAGAGACAGGAAACACAGGGATAAATACACTGGTACAGAGAGACAGGAAACACAGGGATAAATACACTGGTACAGAGAGACAGGAAACACAGGGATAAATACACTGGCACAGAGAGACAGGAAACACAGGGATAAATACACTGGTACAGAGAGACAGGAAACACAGGGATAAATACACTGGTACAGAGAGACAGGAAACACAGGGATAAATACACTGGCACAGAGAGACAGGAAACACAGGGATAAATACACTGGTACAGAGAGACAGGAAACACAGGGATAAATACACTGGTACAGAGAGACAGGAAACACAGGGATAAATACACTGGTACAGAGAGACAGGAAACACAGGGATAAATACACTGGTACAGAGAGACAGGAAACACAGGGATAAATACACTGGTACAGAGAGACAGGAAACACAGGGATAAATACACTGGTACAGAGAGACAGGAAACACAGGGATAAATACACTGGGGAAAATAAGCGACACCCAGAGGGGATTGAAAGCGACACAAGGATAGGTGAAAATAGATCAGGGCGTGACAGACACGGGCTGTTGATTAATGAGATACACTATTTATCATATTATTTTGTGCTACACCTTGAAACAATTATCGTTGTTGTGTCTCAATGGGCCACTAGGCTAGAAATAAATAGAAATAAGAGCTGAGTTCAGGTCAGTCTGAGGAAGACGTCCTCTTGACGTAGAAACGTCAGTCACCTGTTCGCATCAATGCAGTAAAGTGGGCAAAAATACATACATCTTTGCCTTTTTTTGTTGTTGTCCTTTTTTACCTAAAATGAGTCATTCTTGCCAGTGTTTCTTGGTTAAACCATTCTCGTGATTTTTTGTCAGTGTTGTTGCACTCAACCCTCCTTTTACTTTGATGGCTGACGTGCGAAGGTCCACCTGAACCACCATCCATCCAGAACACTTGACTTTTACAAACATGTATCAGATCTACGTCAAGGACACCGAGATCATGATCCCACTTCCTTTAAGCATTTACTGTGACATGATAAAAGGACGGAAGGCTCTAAATGTGGTAAAACGCTTGAGAGTGCTGCTGTATTAGATACGGGGATGAGTCCCAAATGCCCCCCCTGTTCCCTATATAGTGCACTACTGTTGACCAGAGCCCCATATAGGGCCTAGGGCGCCATTTGGGATGTAGCCGTGGTGCTGTAGTGAGTAGTCTGTCTGGTGTAGTTTCATCCTCAAGACTGGTCAGGATACATACTGTATAGGAGGGTATTGACTCACTCTGGTCTGCAGCCACTATGTACTGCAGTGTTGGAGTCACTCTGGGTCTGCAGCCACTATGTACTGCAGTGGTGGAGTCACTCTGGTCTGCAGCCACTATGTACTGCAGTGTTGGAGTCACTCTGGTCTGCAGCCACTATGTACTGCAGTGGTGGAGTCACTCTGGTCTGCAGCCACTATGTACTGCATTGGTGGAGTCACTCTGGTCTGCAGCCACTATGTACTGCAGTGTTGGAGTCACTCTGGTCTGCAGCCACTATGTACTGCAGTGGTGGAGTCACTCTGGTCTGCAGCCACTATGTACTGCAGTGGTGGAGTCACTCTGGTCTGCAGCCACTATGTACTGCAGTGGTGGAGTCACTCTGGTCTGCAGCCACTATGTACAGCAGCGTTGGAGTCACTCTGGTGTGCGACCAGCTACTAACTAGGTAAGGAAGACATGCCGACTGCATCTAGATCCACATAAACCCAAGCTATGGCTCCAAGCTACGGCTCATCACCAGATCTACAAAGACCCAAGCTACGGCTCCAAGCTACGGCTCAGCACCAGATCTACATAGACCCAAGCTACGGCTCCAAGCTACGGCTCAGCACCAGATCTACATAGACCCAAGCTACGGCTCCAAGCTACGGCTCAGCACCAGATCTACATAGACCCAAGCTACGGCTCCAAGCTACTTCTCAGCACCAGATCTACAAAGACCCAAGCTACGGCTCCAAGTTCCGGCTCAGCACCAGATCTACATAGACCCAAGCTACGACTCCAAGCTACGGCTCAGCACCAGATCTACATAGACCCAAGCTACGACTCCAAGCTACGGCTCAGCACCAGATCTACAAAGACCCAAGCTATGGCTCCAAGCTACGGCTCAGCACCAGATCTACAAAGACCCAAGCTACGGCTCCAAGCTACAGCTCCAAGCTACGGCTCAGCACCAGATCTACATAGACCCAAGCTACGACTCCAAGCTAGTCTCTCCTATAAGCACAACAGTAATGGGTCGTTTCTGTCATTTATCTCGATCAAGCTCACCTAAATATTATTATTTTTTTGCCTGTTTCTGCACTTGCAAATCTTTCTGAAAATGTGACGTGCAACTGTCCAGCTCAGCTGCGGATTCCTTTAACACTTCAGCACGTGATATTATTCTATAGATCATGTGTTGCTCTCCAGTGGGGTGTATGTTCCGGGATTCTCCCGATGGCATCGAGGAGTACACCACATCAGTCACTGGCCTCATCAATAAGTGCATTGATGACGTCGTCCCCACAGTGACTGTACGTACATACCCCAACCAGAAGCCATGGATTACAGGCAACATCCGCACTAAAAGGGTAGAGCTGCTGCTTTCAAGGAGCGGGACTCTAACCCAGAAGCTTATTAGAAATCCCGCTATGCCCTCCGACGAACCATCAAACAGGCAAAGCGTCAATATAGGACTAAGATCGAGTCGTACCACACCGGCTCTGACGCTCATCAGATGTGGCAGGGCTTGCAAACTATTACAGACTACAAAGGGAAGCACAGCCGAGAGCTGCCCAGTGAAACGAGCCTCCCAGACGAGCTAAATTACTTCTTTACTCGCTTTGAGGCAAATATCACTGAAACATGCATGAGAGCACCAGTTGTTTCGGAAGACTGTGTGATCACGCTCTCCGCAGCCGATGTGAGTAAGACCTTTAAACAGGTCAACATTCATATGGCCGCAGGGCCAGACGGATTACCAGGACGTGTACTCCGAGCATGTGCTGACCAACTGGCAAGTGTCTTCACTGATATTTTCAACCTTTCCCTGTCTGAGTCTGTAATACCAACATGTTTCAAGCAGACCACCATACTCCATGTGCCCAAGAACACAAAGGTAACCTGGTAATTGAGGTAACTATGCGAAGATAATAACAGAGAGTAACAGCAGTGTAAAAGAGGGAGGGTGGCTGGAGTCTTTGACAATTTTTAGTGCTTTTCTCTGACGCCTGGTATAGAGATCTTGGATGGCAGGACGCTTGCCAGGTCTCTGACCTCCCTATAGGCCGTCTCGTCGTTGTCGGTGATCAGGCCTACCACTGTTGTGTCATCGGCAAACTTAATGATGGTGTTGCTTCTACACCTAAATTGTTTGGGGTTTTAGGCTGGGTTTCTGTACAGCACTTTGATAGATCAGCTGATGTATGTAAGAAGGGCTATATAAATACATTTGATTTGATTTGGAGTCGTGCCTACCATGCACTCATGAGTGAACAGGGAATATAGGAGGGGGCTGAGCACGTACCACTGAGAGGCCCCCTGTGTTGAGGATCAGCGTGGCAGATGTGTTGTTACCTACTCTTACCACCTGGGGGCGGCCCGTCAGGAAGTCCAGGATCCAGTTGCAGAGGGAGGTGTTTAGTCCCAGAGTCCTTAGCTTAGTGATGAGCTTTGAGGGCACTATGGTGTTGAACGCTGAGCTGTAGTCAATGAATAGCATTCACACATAGGTGTTCCTTTTGTCCAGGTGGGAAAGGGCAGTGTGGAGTGCAATAGAGATCACATCTTCTGTGGATCTGTTGGGGCGGTATGCAAATTGGAGTGGGTCTAGGGTTTCTGGGATAATGGTGTTGATGTGAGCCATGACCAGCCTTTCAAAGCACTGCATGGCTACGGACGTGAGTGCTACGTGTCGGTAGTCATTTAGGCAGGTTACCTTGGTGTTCTAGAGCACAGGGACTGTGGTGGTCTGCTTGAAACATGTTGGTAGTTCCCGCACTTTGACTCTGTACCTGTACCCCCCTGTATATAGTCTCCACATTGTCTCTGTACCGGTACCCCCTGTATATAGCCTCCACATTGACTCTGTACCGTAAAACCCTGTATATAGCCTCCACATTGACTCTGTACCGTAACACCCTGTATATAGCCCCCACATTGACTCTGTACCAGTCAGTACCCTTGTATATAGTCTCCACATTGACTCTGTACCTGTACCCCCTGTATGTAGCCTCCACATTGACTCTGTACCGGTACCCCCTGTATATAGTCTCCACATTGACTCTGTACCGGTACCCCCTGTATATAGCCTCCACTGACTCTGTACCGGTAACCCCTGTATATAGCCTCCACATTGACTCTGTACCGGTACCCCCTGTATATAGGCTCCAGACTGACTCTGTACCGGTACACCCTGTATATAGCCTCCACATTGACTCTGTACCAGTACCCCCTGCATATAGCCTCCACATTGACTCTGTACCGGTACCCCCTGTATATAGCCTCCACACTGACTCTGTACCGGTACACCCTGTATATAGCCTCCACACTGACTCTGTACCGGTACACCCTGTATATAGCCTCTACACTGACTCTGTACCGGTACCCCCTGTATATAGCCTCCACATTGACTATGTACCGTAACACCCTGTATATAGCCTCCACATTGACTCTGTACCGGTACCCCCTGTATATAGCCTCCACATTGACTCTGTACTGGTACCCCCTGTATATAGCCTCCACATTGACTCGGTACCGGTACCCCCTGTATATAGCCTCCACATTGACTCTGTACCGGTACCCCCTGTATATAGCCTCCACATTGACTCTGTACTGGTACCCCCTGTATATAGCCTCCACATTGACTCGGTACCGGTACCCCCTGTATATAGCCTCCACATTAACTCTGTACCAGTACCCCCTGTATATAGCCTCCACATTGACTCTGTACCGTAACACCCTGTATATAGTCTCCACATTGACTCTGTACCGTAAAACCCTGTATATAGCCTCCACATTGACTCTGTACCGGTACCCCCTGTATATAGTCTCCACATTGACTCTGTACTGGTACCCCCTGTATATAGCCTCCACATTGACTCGGTACCGGTACCCCCTGTATATAGCCTCCACATTGACTCTGTACCGGTACCCCCTGTATATAGCCTCCACATTGACTCTGTACCGGTACCCCCTGTATATAGCCTCCACATTGACTCTGTACTGGTACCCCCTGTATATAGTCTCCACATTGACTCTGTACCGGTACCCCCTGTATATAGCCTCCACATTGACTCTGTACCGTAACACCCTGTATATAGTCTCCACATTGACTCTGTACCGTAAAACCCTGTATATAGCCTCCACATTGACTCTGTACCGGTACCCCCTGTATATAGTCTCCACATTGACTCTGTACCGGTACCCCCTGTATATAGTCTCCATATTGACTCTGTAGGTAAGTATGTCACTGTAAGGTCTACTACACCTGTTGTATTTGGCGCGTGTGACAAATAACATTTGATTTGATTTGATACATGCCTGTAAGTGTGTCTGCACAGTCCATTTACTCAACCGTCCTCTCAATTATTTAAGTCATCAAACGTGAGCTGCTGCAGGAAATCACCACGTAAGAGATTAAAGTCTAATTTTCTTGTGTGCTTGTAGCAGCACCTAGCTAATGGAAGTCTGGAGTCTTGGGGCCTGGGGGGGGGTGGGAGGTGGGGGCAGGAGGCCGGGCTGGGTTGGGGCTGGGCTGGGTTGGGTCTGCGGGGCACTAAAGTGGTGCTACTGAAGGGTCTGCCTCACTTTCTCTTCCGTTGGTGTCCTCAGAGTCATCAGGCTTCCGTTTGCGAGTGTCTGTGTGTCTGCGAGACGAGGTCCATATCTGCATTTTAAAGTAGTGACTTGTGGAGATGTGTTTATGTTTCCCCTGTGGTGTTATAATGGTATGAACGGAGGAGAGAGGAAACATCAACACATTCAAACATCCAATGCTGTTCTTTAGGGGTCCGTAAGTGTGTGTGTGTGTGTGTCTCTGTGCCCGCTTCCGAGTGTGTGTGTGTGTGTGTCTCTGTGCCCGCTTCCGAGTGCGTGTGGGTGTGTACGTGAAAGGTGTGGTGTCGATCGAGTGTCGGAAGCCTGAAGTATCCCATTCCTCTTTACTAGCTGGCTGGCTGGTTCCTCTATGTTCGCTGGCTGGCTGGCTGGTTCCTCTATGTTCGCTTGCTGGCTGGCTGGTTCCTATATGTTCGCTGGCTGGCTGGCTGGTTCCTCTATGTTCACTGGCTAGCTGGCTGGTTCCTCTATGTTCGCTGGCTGGCTGGCTGGTTCCTTTATGTTCGCTGGCTGGTTCCTCTCTTCTAGCTGGCTGGCTGGTCCCTCTCTGCAGTCTGGCTGGTTCCTCTCTGCTGTCTGGCTGGCTGGTTCCTCTCTTCTAGCTGTCTGGCTGGTTCCTCTCTGCTGTCTGGCTGGCTGGTTCCTCTCTGCTAGCTGGCTGGCTGGTTTCTCTCTGCTGTCTGGCTTGCTGGTTCCTCTGCTGTCTGGCTGGTTCCTCTCTGCTGTCTGGCTGGCTGGTTCCTCTCTGCTGGCTGGCTGGTTCCTCTCTGCTGTCTGGCTGGTTCCTCTCTGCTGTTTGTCTGGCTGGTTCCCCTCTTCTGTCTGTCTGTCTGGTTCCTTTCTGCTGTCTGGCTGGCTAGTTCCTCTCTGCTAGCTGTCTGGCTGGTTCCTCTCTGCTGTCTGGCTGGTTCCTCTCTGCTGTTTGTCTGGCTGGTCCCTCTCTGCTGTCTGGCTGGCTGGTCCCTCTCTGCTGTCTGGCTGGCTGGTTCCTCTCTGCTAGCTGTCTGGCTGGTTCCTCTCTGCTGTCTGGCTGGCTGGTTCCTCTCTGCTGTCTGTCTGGCTGGTTCCTCTCTGCTGTCTGTCTGGCTGGTTCCTCTCTACTGTCTGTCTGGCTGTTTCCTCTCTGCTAGTTGGCTGGTTCCTCTCTGTTGTCTGGCTGGTTCCTCTCTGCTGTCTGGCTGTTTCCTCTCTGCTGTCTGGCTGTTTCCTCTCTGCTAGCTGTCTGGCTGGTTCCTCTCTTTGACAAACCTGGACAATATTACATGTAGATGTTATTACATTAACTTAAATGTATTTCAGGCAAATTATGTATTTGGAAGCAGCTGGTCTAGGTAAAGTTATTTACAATCTAGTTGCATCCAGACATCAACAGAGCTAGGTTTCATCGCTCTCCATCTAAAGGCACAATTCTTGCTGGTTAACCCTAACTACCGTTCCTCCATCATATCCCTCCTTCATCCATCCCCTGTCTCTTTGTTTCCACGGCGTCCATGGTTTCTTAACAAGAGAATGAGGGACAGTCTGTGGAACAGCAAAGTGCCTGACAGGTTAGCGAGGTGATTCTGCTGACGAGGCAGAGTAGGGGTAGATTTGGGCCCTGGTCATTTGTCCACGTCAGGGAGAGAGAGAATGGAGGAGAGGCAGGCTGGTCGAGGCTGCGACATAGAGAGTGGGTACGTATTTAACCGTGCTGTCTACAGCTGCTCTGTACTCTACTCTACTCTACTCTACTGTCCTCTACTCTATTGTACTCTAATCTACTGTACTCTACTGTCCTCTACTCTACTGTCCTCTACTGTCCTCTACTCTACTGTCCTCTACTTTACTGTACTCTAATCTACTGTACTCTACTGTCCTCTACTCTACTCTACTCTACTCTACTCTACTGTCCTCTACTCTACTGTCCTCTACTCTACTCTACTCTACTGTCCTCTACTCTACTCTACTGTCCTCTACTCTACTGTCCTCTACTCTACTGTCCTCTACTGTCCTCTACTCTACTCTACTGTCCTCTACTCTACTCTACAGTCCTCTACTCTACTGTCCTCTACTCTACTGTCCTCTACTGTCCTCTACTCTACTGTCCTCTACTCTACTGTACTCTACTGTCCTCTACTCTACTCTACTCTACTCTACTGTCCTCTACTCTACTGTCCTCTACTGTCCTATACTCTACTGTCCTCTACTCTACTGTCCTCTACTCTACTGTCCTCTACTCTACTCTACTCTACTGTCCTCTACTCTACTCTACTGTCCTCTACTCTACTGTCCTCTACTCTACTGTACTCTACTGTCCTCTACTCTACTGTACTCTACTGTCCTCTACTCTACCGTACTCTACTGTCCTCTACTCTACTGTACTCTAATCTACTGTACTCTACTGTCCTCTACTCTACTGTACTCTACTGCTGTCCTCTACTCTACTCTACTCTACTGTATTCTACTGTCCTCTACTCTACTCTACTGTCCTCTACTCTACTCTACTGTCCTCTACTCTACTCTACTCTACTGTCCTCTACTCTACTGTACTCTACTGTCCGCTACTCTACTGTCCTCTACTCTACTGTCCTCTACTGTACTGTCCTCTACTGTCCTCTGCTGTACTCTACTGTCCTCTACTCTACTCTACTGTCCTCTACTCTACAGCACTGTCCTCTACTGTCCTCTACTCTACTGTCCTCTATTGTCCTCTGCTGTACTCTACTCTACTCTACTGTCCTCTAATCTACTGTACTATACTGTACTGTCCTCTACTGTCCTCTGCTGTACTCTACTCTACTGTCCTCTACTCTATTGTCCTCTACTGTCATCTACTGTCCTCTGCTGTACTCTACTCTACTGTCCTCTACTCTACTGTCCTCTACTGTCCTCTACTCTACTGTACTGTACTCTACTCTACTGTCCTCTACTCTACTGTCCTCTACTGTCCTCTACTCTACTGTACTGTACTCTACTGTCCTCTACTGTACTCTATTGTACTCTACTGTCCTCTTCTGTCCTCTACTGTCCTCTACTGTACTCTACTGTCCTATACTCTACTCTACTGTCCTCTACTGTCCTCTACTGTACTCTACTGTACTCTACTGTCCTCTACTCTACTCTACTCTACTCTACTGTCCTCTACTCTACTGTCCTCTACTCTACTGTACTCTACTGTCCTCTACTGTACTCTACTGTCCTCTATTGTACTCTACTGTCCTCTACTGTCCTCGTCTGTCCTCTACTGTACTCTACTCTACTGTCCTCTACTCTACTGTCCTCTGCTGTGCTCTACTCTACTGTACTCTACTGTACTCTACTGTACTCTACTCTACTGTCCTCTACTGTGCTCTGCTGTACTCTACTCTAGGTAGAACAGCTGTTTATTACAATACAATTGGTTCAGCTGATTTCTCTCATCGTCTTCCTACGCTATCCTCTTGTGAAAATGTTGAGACATTACCACATATTGTCTTAGCCCTCCATTATTTGCAAGAGAAGAGAAGAGAACATTAATTCTGCACTAGATTTCACCAATCTTTGTTTGCCATATCTTCTATTCCTGTTCAATAAACCTTATTCTCTGATTGATTGGAGATTTATGTTATCAAAGGAGACAAGGTTGATCGGTAGAGAGCAGATCAATGGTTGGCACCCGACTAAAACACTGTGATCATTTACTAATGATATGAATTGAAATGTGTATTGACATGGGAACATCAAAAGGGCCTCCGGTGATGCCTG
>NC_143026.1:6352500-6362500 GCF_057628025.1 Oncorhynchus mykiss | reverse complement strand
CACACATGCTCGCATCGCGCAATAAATGTACACATACATGTTATTCAATCATGACGCGCACGTCAGCGTAGCCAGGCGCTAAAATAGAACTTGGTTCTATTTGTGACGCTCAACGCCCCCGAAAGTCCCGCCTCTCCCGTCTCCTCATTGGTTTTTAGGAGCATATACCCAGGTGGGGGATTGGAAGATGAACTTGTGGTAATCAAATCAAATCACATTTTATTAGTCACATGCGCCAATACAATAGGTCTATCACCTTACAGTGATTAATGCTTACTTACGAGCCCTAACCAACAATGCATTTAAAAAAAATACGGATAAGAATAATAAATAAAAGTAACAAGTAATTAAAAAACAGCAGTAAAATAACAATAGCGAGACTATATACAGGGTGTTACGGTACAGAGTCAACGTGGAGACTATATACAGGGGGTACCGGTACAGTCAATGTGGAGGCTATATACAGGGGGTACCGGTACAGAGTCAATGTGGAGGCTATATACAGGGTGTTATGGTACAGAGTAAAAACCCGTCAGGATGCTCTCGATGGTGCAGCTGTAGAACCTTTTGAGGAGCTGAGGACCCATACCAAGTCTTTTCAGTCTCCTGAGGGGGAATAGGTTTTGTCGTTCCCTCTTCATGACTGTCTTGGGGTGCTTGAACTATGTTAGTTTGTTGGTGATGTGGACACCAAGGAACTTGAAGCTCTCAACCTGCTCCACTGCAGCCCCGTCAATAAGAATGTGGGTGTGCTCGGTCCTCCTTTTCCTGTAGTCCACGTGCATTTTCCTGTAGTCACGTTGAGGGAGAGGTTGTTGTCCTGGCACCACACGGCCAGGTCTCTGACCTCCCTATAGGGTGTCGCATCGTTGTCGGTGATCAGGCCTACCACTATTGGCAAACTTGGAAAACTTACAGGAGTACAGGAGGGGACTGAGCACACACCCCTGGGGGGCTCCAGTGTTGAGGAACAGCGTGGCAGATGTGTTGCACCTTACCCTCACCACCTGGGGGTGGCCCGTCAGGAAGTCCAGGATCCAGTTGCAGAGGGATGTGTTTAGTCCCAGGATCCTTAGTCTTCTTGGGTAGGACGCTACAAGCTTGTCACACCAGTATTTGGGGTGTTTTTCCCATTCTTCTCTGCAGATCCTCTCAAGCTCTGTCAGGTTGGATGGGGAGCGTCACTGCACAGCTATTTTCAGGTATCTCCAGAGATGTTCGATCGGTTTCAAGTCCGGGCTCTGGCTGGACCACTCAAAGACATTCAGAGACTTGTCCTGAAGCCACTCCTGCGTTGTCTTGGCTGTGTGCTTAGGTTCATTGTGTTGTTGGAAGGTGAACCTTCACTCCAGTCTGAGGTCCTGAGCACTCTGGAGCAGGTTTATATCAAGTATCTCTCTGTACTTTGCTCAATTCATATTTCCCTCGATCCTGACTAGTCTCCCAATCCCTGCCACTGAAAAACATCCCCACAGCATGATGCTGCCACCACCATGCTTCACTGTAGGGATGGTGCCAGGTTTCCTCCAGACGTGACGCTTGGCATTCAGGCCAAATAGTTCAGTCTTAGTTTCATCCCTGCAGAGAATCTTGAGCCCTGATTGGTGGAGTGCTGCAGAGATGGCTGTCCTTCTGGAAGGTTCTCCCATCTCCACAGAGGAACTCTGGAGCTCTTCAGAGTGATCATCGGGTTCTTGGTCACCTCCCTGACTAAGTCCCTTCTCCCCGATTGCTCAGTTTGGCCGGGCGGCCAGCTCCGGGAAGAGTCTTGGTGGTTCCAAACTTCTTATATTTTAGAATGATGAAGGCCACTGTGTTCTTGGGGACCTTCAATGCTGCAAAAATGTTTTGGTACCCTTCCCCAGATCTGTGCCTTTACACAATCCTGTCTCGGAGCTCTACGGACAATTCCTTCGACTTCATGATTTGGTTTTTGCTCTGACATGCACTGTCAACTGTGGGACCTTATATAGACAGCTGTGTGCCTTTCCAAATCATGTCCGATCAATTGAATTAACCACAGGTGGACTCCAATCAACTTGTAGAAACATCTCAAGGATAATCAATGGAAACAGGATGCACCTGAGCTCAATTTTGAGTCTCATAGCAAAGGGTCTGAATACTTATGTAAATAAGGTATTTCTGTTTTTTGCAAAAATGCCTAAACACCAGTTTTTGCTTTGTCATTATGGGTATTGTGTGTAGATTTGAGGCAAAAAATGTATTTAACCAATTTAACCCCGGTCAACTGTAAGTGCTGTTATTATGCTAGAGCTGACCCCGGTCAACTGTAAGTGATGTTATTATGCTAGAGCTGCACCCCGGTCAACTGTAAGTGCTGTTATTATGCTAGAGCTGACCCCGGTCAACTGTAAGTGCTGTTATTATGCTAGAGCTGCACCCTGGTCAACTATAAGTGCTGTTATTATGCTAGAGCTGACCCCGGTCAACTGTAAGTGCTGTTATTATGCTAGAGCTGACCCCGGTCAACTGTAAGTGATGTTATTATGCTAGAGCTGCACCCCGGTCAACTGTAAGTGCTGTTATTATGCTAGAGCTGACCCCGGTCAACTGTAAGTGATGTTATTATGCTAGAGCTGCACCCCGGTCAACTGTAAGTGCTGTTATTATGCTAGAGCTGCACCCCGGTCAACTGTAAGTGATGTTATTATGCTAGAGCTGCACCCCGGTCAACTGTAAGTGCTGTTATTATGCTAGAGCTGACCCCGGTCAACTGTAAGTGCTGTTATTATGCTAGAGCTGACCCCGGTCAACTGTAAGTGCTGTTATTATGCTAGAGCTGACCCCGGTCAACTGTAAGTGCTGTTATTATGCTAGAGCTGCACCCCGGTCAACTGTAAGTGATGTTATTATGCTAGAGCTGCACCCCGGTCAACTGTAAGTGCTGTTATTATGCTAGAGCTGACCCCGGTCAACTGTAAGTGCTGTTATTATGCTAGAGCTGACCCCGGTCAACTGTAAGTGCTGTTATTATGCTAGAGCTGACCCCGGTCAACTGTAAGTGCTGTTATTATGCTAGAGCTGCACCCCGGTCAACTGTAAGTGATGTTATTATGCTAGAGCTGACCCCGGTCAACTGTAAGTGCTGTTATTGTGAAGTGGAAACGTCTAAGAGTAACAACAGGTTCAGTCACGAAGTGGTAGGTCACACAGAATGTGACAGTCGAATGCTGAAGTGTGTAGCACGTGAATATCGTCTATCCTGGTTGTCACCGGGCCTCTGGAAGCAACGTCAGCACAAGAACCGTTTGTCAGGAGCTTCATGAAATGGGTTTCCACGGCCGAGCAGCCGCACACAAGCCTAAGATCACCATGCGCAACGCCAAGCGACGGCTGGAGTGGTGTAAAGCTCGCCTTTCCTGTTTCAGCATGACCGTAACCCCGTGCACAAAGCGAGGTCCATACAGGATGTCGAGTTCGGTATGCATTGGAACGCCGACTGTCAGCTAGGCCTAATCACCCAACGTCAGTGCCCGACATCACTAATGCTTGTTTTGGCTGAATGGAAGCAGGTCCCCGATGTTCCAAACATCTAGTGGAAAGCCTTCCTAGAAGAGTGGAGTCTATTATAGCAGCAAGGGGGGCGGGGGGGGGGGGGCAACTCCATATTAATGCCCATCATTGTGGAATGAGCAGGTGTCCACATACCTTTGTAGTAGTGCATGTTTAACAATGCATTTCCACATTGCCGAAATACAGTTAGAACAATGTAAACATGTTTATAATATTTAGCAAATATATTGGGGGGGGGGCAGGGCTATTTAACAAAGTAGGCTATAACGGACTAACATTCAAGTTGATGTGAACAGAATAAGGATTTAAAAAACACTGGTAAATACACAACTTGAAGCTACCACATATTTAGCCATGGAGCACGCTCTGATTGGCCAGTGTGAGGGGCCAATCAACGATAGACCCACAACTTGTTTATTCATCAAAACACAGTCCTTTCACCCCACCGCCAGCTGCCCAGAATTCTGGGTGAGAAAATTGCACTACAGCCAAAGTGTTCCTTCGTGTTAGGTTGTTAAAATCAGTACTTTATCTGCCTTTATTTAACTAGGGCAAGTCAGTTAAGAACAAATTCTTATTTTCAATGACGGCCTACCGGGGAACAGGGGGTGAACTGCCTTGTTCAGGGGGGCAGAAGGACAGATTTGTACCTTGTCAGCTCGGGGGATACGATCATGCAACCTTTACTAGTCCAACGCTCTAACCACTAGGCTACCTTCGCCCCGTTGCACTCTTGACAGTCTAAATTTATCAGATGTTCAAATGAAATGTATAGGACGTTAATAAATTATGACACAAGGGGAATCTCATAAATTACTCCGTAATATATATATATATATATATATATATATATATATTATTATTATGAACTGGAAAAACAACACAAGGGGGAAAGAAAAGTTATTTATCTGTATTGATATTGATAGATTAGGTTTTAAAAAAGGGTCATATGAAATGAATTGAACAATCGAATTGTAACAAAACCCAAGGTGTCAAAGGTGGCTTGATATTATAAACCGCAGATGGCCAAGTGACTTCATGCATTTAGTGGTAAAATGCTAGGAGGAAGATGTGAAAGTGCTTCAGCTGCATTCTTTAAGTCCATTAAGCCTCCTACCTGACCAGGGGGCTGCTGCCTGGCTCGGCTAACAGGGCGGTGTGACTGGGGACGACATTGAGTGTTTAAGGCTGTGATTGGTGTGATTCATAGCATCGATTGATGCTGGAATGGGTGACCCAGCCAGAATGATCAGGGAGTGGAGGACAAGGCAAGACAGGGAGAGAGAGAGAGAGAGAGACAGAGACAGAGAGAGAGAGAGAGAGAGAGAGAGAGAGAGAGACAGAGAGAGAGAGAGAGACAGAGAGAGAGAGAGAGAGAGAGAGAGACAGACAGACAGACAGACAGGCGTGTTAAGATGTTCTTCCTGTACGAGGCACCGTGAACTATTGTGCTGCTGATGCCAGGGGACCAGGGGCCAGCTGGGGCCCTGTCACTGTACCCTGGCTGGGGGATCAGTGAAGGGCCCTTAGGGAGCCACAGTGGGCTGGAGAGGAGAGGGACCCAGGAGATTGTGTGGGTGTGACATGGAGGAGGACCATGCTGGTTAATGAAACAATAGGGCCTATAGGATTCATCATACATGATATTATAGCTCAACACTGAGAATCAGACTGAGGGCTTGTACAGTTCCTCTCCAATCCCAAGAGATTAGCCCCTAATGGGATTAGAAATGACTGTCCAATACATAATCTAATCCCTCCTATAGGTTTTTATTATCGTTCATAACGGGGTGGCAGGTAGCCTAGTGGGTAGAGCGTTGGACTAGTAACCGAAAGGTTACAAGATCAAATCCCCGAGCTGACGAGGTACAAATCTGTCCTTCTGCCCCTGAACAGGCAGTTAACCCTGGTAGGCCGTCATTGAAAATAAGAATTGACCTGCCTAGTTAAATACTACTAATAATAATAAATAATCCCTACAGGTCATATTTTCAGCTAAAACTCCAGCTAATGATACAGTAATTCCATTTAACCTCTATCTGTTCAGTCCAATCCCAAACCATCCAATGAGAGCAATGGTGACATCCAGCCAGACTTTCCCCATGCAGCCAGGCCCCTGTTTAACCTGCTAACAAGCTGGTGTTCTGCTCTGCTCTGCTCTGCTCAGCCAGGGGCCGATGATTGGTCAGCTTTGATGGAGGGAGAGGGGTAGGGAGAGAGGTAGAGAGAAAGAGAGGTAGGGAGGGAGGTAGAGAGAGAGAGAGGAGGAGAGGTAGGTAGAGAGATGGAGAGGTAGGGAGAGGGAGAGAGGTAGAGAGGTAGGGAGAGAGAGCGTGGGAGAGAGGTAGAGAGATAGGGAGAGAGGTAGAGAGGTTGAGAGAGAGAGAGAGGAGGAGAGGTAGGTAGAGAGGTAGGGAGAGGGAGAGAGGTAGAGAGATAGGGAGAGAGGTAGAGAGGTTGAGAGAGAGAGAGGTAGAGAGATAGGGAGAGAGGTAGAGAGGTTGAGAGAGAGAGAGAGGTAGGGAGAGAGGTAGGGAGAGGGAGAGAGGTAGGGAGAGGGAGAGAGGTTGAGAGAGAGAGAGGTAGGGCAATAGGGAGAGAGAGAGAGAGAGGTAGGGAGAGAGGTAGAGAGAAAGAGAGGTAGGGAGAGAGGGAGGGAGGTTGAGAGAGAGAGAGGTAGGGCAATAGGGAGAGAGAGATACTTGAATCAGTTATTGAACCCATTGCCCTTTGTGGTTGTGAGGTCTGAGGTCCGCTCACCAACCAAGAATTCACAAAATGGGACAAATATCAAATTGAGACTCTGCATGCAGAATTGCAAAAATGTCCTTAATTTGAGGCCTCCCGAGTGGTGCAGTGGTCTGCATCGCAGTGCCGGTTGTGCCACCAGAGACTCTGGGTTTGAGCCCAGGCTCGGTTGCGACACACAATTGGCCTCGCGTCGTCTGGGTTAGGGAGGGTCTGGCCGGTAGGGATAATCTTGTCTCATCGCGCACTCTCCTGGTGCGGCTGGCATCCGGGTTGGATGCGTGCTGTGTTAAGAAGCAGTGCGGCTTGGTTGGGTTGTGTTTCGGAGGACGCATGGCTCTCAACCTTTGTCTCTCCCGAGTCCGTACGGGAGTTGTAGCGATGAGACAGGATAGTAACTACTAAACAATTACTAACAACACCACGAAATTGGGGAGAAAAAAGGGGTTAAAAAAAAATTAGGCCGATGCTCATTATCAAAATACAGAAAAGAGCCGTTAAATTCTACAACCACGTAAAAGGAAGCGATTCCCAAACATTCCACATCAAAGCCATCACCTACAGAGAGATGAACCTGGAGAAGAGTCCCCTAAGCAAGCTGGTCCTGGGGCTCTGTTCACAAACACAAACACACCCTACAGAGCCCCAGGACAACAGCACAATCAGACCCAACCAAATCATGAGAAAACAAAAAGATAATTACTTGACACATTGGAAAGAATTAACAAAAAAACAGAGCAAACTAGAATGCTATTTGGCCCTAAACAGAGAGTACACAGCGGCAGAATACCTGACCACTGTGACTGACCCAAAATTAAGGAAAGCTTTGACTATGTACAGACTCAGTGAGCATAGCATTGCTATTGAGAAAGGCCGCCGTAGGCAGACATGGCTCTCAAGAGAAGACAGGCTATGTGCTCACTGCCCACAAAATGAGGTGGAAACTGAGCTGCACTTCCTAACCTCCTGCCCAATGTATGACCATATTAGAGAGACATATTTCCCTCAGATTACACAGATCCACAAAGAATTCGAAAACAAATCCAAATTTGAAAAACTCCCATATCTACTGGGTGAAATTCCACAGTGTGCCATCACAGCAGCAAGATTTGTGACCTGTTGCCACGAGAAAAGGGCAACCAGTGAAGAACACACACCATTGTAAATACAACCCATATTTATGCTTATTTATTTTATCTTGTGTCCTTTAACCATTTGTACATTGTTAAATCACTGTGTATATATATATATATAATATGACATTTGTAATGTCTCTACTGTTTTGAAACCTCTGTATGTGTAATGTTTACTGTTAATTTTTGTTGTTTTTCACTTTATATATTAACTTTGTATGTTGTCTACCTCACTTGCTTTGGCAATGTTAACACATGTTTCCCATGCCAATAAAGCCCTTGAATTGAATTGAATTGAAATTGAGATAGACAGATAGATAGATAGAGAGATAGACAGATAGATAGATAGATAGATAGATAGATAGATAGATAGATAGAGAGATAGACAGATAGATAGATAGATAGATAGATAGATAGATAGATAGATAGAGAGATAGAGAGATAGACAGATAGATAGATAGATAGATAGATAGATAGATAGATAGATAGAGAGAGAGAGAGAGAGAGAGAGGCTCTCACCCCCTCTGAGCACCCCCCCTGTCAGCCACCCTGATAGCCCTTTTGACAACCCCCCCACACCCACTGAGGACAAACACAAGACACAGATTGTACTACTTATGGACTCAAATGGGAAATATATAGAAGAAAAAAAACTTTTTCCCAAACACAGTGTGTCTAAACTCTGGTGTCCAAACACCCAGCGTGCCCTCGACCTTCTGTCTGAGGCCAAACTAGGCTCACCCAGCCACATAATAATACACACAGGCACAAACGACCTGAGAGCACTGCAGGAAAGCGTGGCCACAGCACTGAAGAGAGTGATTGAAAAGGCTTCTTCTACTTTCCCCAACGCACAAGTGGTTATCTCCACCCTGCTACCACGAAAAGACTTCCACCCTGCCACAATACAGCGGGTAAATGCAAGTATTTCCCGTGACTGTGCCTCAAAACCAAACGTTTTCCTGGCCCACCACTGCACCCTGGACTTGAACAGCCTCTATGACCAGGTCCACCTCTACAAGGCAGCAGTGCCCACCTTTGCCCGAACTCTAAAGGACATCGCTCTCAAACGTATCCCCAACACTTCACACAGGAGCAACAGATCAATAGACACCCCATCCAGACCAGCGAGACACCCTCCCAGATCTGCAGGACCCCCCCCTGGACCTACACATAGAGGACCCACGCCAAGAGGAATTACATCCAGACCACAGTACACCCAGACACATCCACACCCCCACCCCAACCAATCAACACCCCCCCACATCAACCATGCCCACACCCCATTTAGGCCCACTCAGGTCAGACCTATGCCACTCCTGCCCACCCCATGCACCCCACCCCCGCAAAGAGGGCCTCAACATGGAAGCCACACATATGCCCAGGTAGTGAGCGGGCAAACAGTCCCAACCCCCACTCTCACACTCGCCGAAGCCAATGGCATGTACCAGATGCTCAGCAGGCTCTGCTCACACTTACTGGCCTGAGGCCAAACCACGACCAACAACATTGGACACTCTATGGAACAAAAAGCCTTCACTATATTATCATGGAATATCCAAGGCCTGAGGTCATCTGCCTTTGGCCTAAAGAGCAGAAACCCGGACTTCACCAAAGAAATCGGTAATACAGACATTGTCATCCTGCAAGAAACCTGGTATAGAGGAGACGGACCCACTGGTTGCCCTCTAGGTTACAGAGAGCTGGTAGTCCCATCCACCAAACTACCAGGTGTGAAACAGGGAAGGGACTCAGGGGGTATGCTAATTTGGTATAGAGCAGACCTAACTTACTCCATTAAATTAATCAAAACAGGAACATTTTACATTTGGCTAGAAATTCAAAAGGAAATGATCCTAACAGAGAAAAATGTCCTCCTGTGTGCTACCTATATCCCCCCACTAGAATCCCCATATTTTAATGAAGACAGCTTCTCCATCCTGGAGGGGGAAATCAATCATTTCCAGGCCCAGGGACATGTACTAGTCTGTGGCGACCTAAATGCCAGAACCGGACAAGAACCTGACACCCTAAGCACACAGGGGGACAAACACCTGCCTGGAGGTGACAGCATTCCCTCCCACATATGCCCCCCTAGGCACAACTATGACAACATAACCAACAAAAACGGGTCACAACTCCTGCAGCTCTGTCGCACGCTGGGTATGTACATAGTCAACGGTAGGCTTCGAGGGGACTCCTATGGTAGGTACACCTATAGCTCATCTCTTGGCAGTAGTACTGTAGACTACTTTATCACCGACCTCAACCCAGAGTCTCTCAGAGCGTTCACAGTCAGCCCACTGACACCCCTATCAGACCACAGCAAAATCACAGTCTACTTAAACAGAGCAATAATCAATCATGAGGCATCAAAGCCAAAGGAACTGAGTAACATTAAGAAATGCTATAGATGGAAGGAATGCAGTTTGGAAACCTATCAAAAAACAATTAGGCAACAACAAATTCAATCCCTTTTAGACAATTTCCTGGGTAAAACGTTCCGCTGTAATAGTGAAGGTGTAAACTTGGCAGTAGAAAATCTTAACAGTATATTTGACCTCTCAGCTTCCCTATCAAATCTA
>NC_143026.1:6332500-6345000 GCF_057628025.1 Oncorhynchus mykiss | reverse complement strand
TAAGGTCTACTACACCTGTTGTATTCAGCATTTCACTGTAAGGTCTACTACACCTGTTGTATTCGGCATTTTACTGTAAGGTCTACTACACCTGTTGTATTCAGCATTTCACTGTGAGGTCTACTACACCTGTTGTATTCAGCATTTCACTGTGAGGTCTACTACACCTGTTGTATTCAGCATTTCACTGTGAGGTCTACTACACCTGTTGTATTCAGCATTTCACTGTAAGGTCTACTACACCTGTTGTATTCAGCATTTCACTGTGAGGTCTACTACACCTGTTGTATTCAGCATTTCACTGTGAGGTCTACTACACCTGTTGTATTCAGCATTTCACTGTAAGGTCTACTACACCTGTTGTATTCAGCATTTCACTGTGAGGTCTACTACACCTGTTGTATTCAGCATTTCACTGTAAGGTCTACTACACCTGTTGTATTCAGCATTTCACTGTGAGGTCTACTACACCTGTTGTATTCAGCATTTCACTGTGAGGTCTACTACACCTGTTGTATTCAGCATTTCACTGTAAGGTCTACTACACCTGTTGTATTCAGCATTTCACTGTAAGGTCTACTACACCTGTTGTATTCAGCATTTCACTGTAAGGTCTACTACACCTGTTGTATTCAGCATTTCACTGTGAGGTCTACTACACCTGTTGTATTCAGCATTTCACTGTAAGGTCTACTACACCTGTTGTTTTCAGCATTTCACTGTGAGGTCTACTACACCTGTTGTATTCAGCATTTCACTGTGAGGTCTACTACACCTGTTGTATTCAGCATTTCACTGTGAGGTCTACTACACCTGTTGTATTCAGCATTTCACTCTAAGGTCTACTACACCTGTTGTATTCAGCATTTCACTGTGAGGTCTACTACACCTGTTGTATTCAGCATTTCACTGTGAGGTCTACTACACCTGTTGTATTCAGCATTTCACTGTAAGGTCTACCTACACCTGTTGTATTCAGCATTTCACTGTGAGGTCTACTACACCTGTTGTATTCAGCATTTCACTGTAAGGTCTACTACACCTGTTGTATTCAGCATTTCACTGTGAGGTCTACTACACCTGTTGTATTCAGCATTTCACTGTAAGGTCTACTACACCTGTTGTATTCAGCATTTCACTGTAAGGTCTACTACACCTGTTGTATTCAGCATTTCACTGTAAGGTCTACTACACCTGTTGTATTCAGAATTTCACTGTGAGGTCTACTACACCTGTTGTATTCAGCATTTCACTGTAAGGTCTACCTACACCTGTTGTATTCAGCATTTCACTGTGAGGTCTACTACACCTGTTGTATTCAGCATTTCACTGTAAGGTCTACTACACCTGTTGTATTCAGCATTTCACTGTGAGGTCTACTACACCTGTTGTATTCAGCATTTCACTGTGAGGTCTACTACACCTGTTGTATTCAGCATTTCACTGTAAGGTCTACTACATCTGTTGTATTCAGCATTTCACTGTAAGGTCTACTACACCTGTTGTATTCAGCATTTCACTGTAAGGTCTACTACACCTGTTGTATTCAGCATTTCACTGTACGGTCTACTACACCTGTTGTATTCAGCGTATATGACTAATACAATTTTATTTGAGGAACAGGGAGAGAGGGAAGGCAAGGAGGATAGGGATAGAGACACTGAGGGAACAGAGACACAGCGGGGAATAGAGACACAGAGGGAATAGGGAATAGAGACACATAGGGAATAGAGACACAGAGGGAATAGGGAATAGAGACACAGAGGGAATAGAGACACAGAGGGGAATAGAGACACAGAGTTGAATAGAGACACAGAGGGAATAGGGAATAGGACACAGAGGGAATAGAGACACAGAGGAGAATAGAGACACAGAGGGAATAGAGACACAGAGGGAATAGATACACAGAGGGGAATAGAGACACAGAGGGATTAGAGACACAGAGGGGAATAGGGATTAGAGACACAGAGGGATTAGAGACACAGAGGGAATAGGGAATAGAGACAGAGGGGAATAGAGACACAGATGGAATAGAGACACAGAGGGAATAGGGATTAGAGACACAGAGGGATTAGAGACACAGAGGGAATAGAGACACAGAGGGATTAGAGACACAGAGGGAATAGAGACACAGAGGGATTAGGGATTAGAGACACAGAGGGAATAGAGACAAAGAGGGGAATAGAGACATAGAGGGGAATAGAGACACAGAGGCAATAGAGACACAGAGGGAATAGAGACACAGAAGGGAATAGAGACACAGAGGGGAATAGAGACACAGAGGGATTAGAGACACAGATGGAATAGGGAATAGAGACACAGATGGAATAGAGACACAGAGGGAATAGGGATTAGAGACACAGAGGGATTAGGGATTAGAGACACAGAGGGATTAGAGACACAGATGGAATAGGGAATAGAGACACAGAGGGGAATAGAGACACAGATGGAATAGAGACACAGAGGGAATAGGGATTAGAGACACAGAGGGATTAGAGACACAGAGGGATTAGAGACACAGAGGGATTAGAGACACAGAGGGATTAGAGACACAGAGGGATTAGGGAATAGAGACACAGAGGGATTAGGGATTAGAGACAGAGGGAATAGAGACACAGAGGGCAATAGAGACACAGAGGGAATAGGGAATAGAGACACATAGGGAATAGAGACCTAGAGGGAATAGGGAACAGAGACACTGGGAATAGGGAACAGAGACACTGAGGGAATGGAGACACAGAGGGAATAGAGACACAGAGGGAATAAAGACACAGAGGGACACAGACAGGGATTGAGAAGAAGGCAGTAAGCTTCTATTTTTTAATCGACTGCATTAAGTTGGATGGCAAACCGCATGTGGACGTTGTTTTGTGATTTCGTCATGTTTGAGCGTCATGTTAATTAAAGTACATCATCACGATCAGGGAATTGATTTGATATTTGCCATGTCAGTTATGAAAGAGTACACATTTATTGATTAGTGGGTTTCGTACATGGCGCTCTGGCAGAGGCAGGCTTGTCGCGTCAGGAAAAATGCTATTTAATAACATGCCACTACACAAGATAACACATTCAAATACAGTGTGGACATAAACAGTGGCCCTGGAGGGCTCGTACATTTTCCCCTGTCACTGGGAAAGACATCTTAGGACCCTGAACAACAGTCTATACAGTGGTCTTGGGTGTGTAGGGCAGCGGACACACTAGGACAGACTTTTTCAATCATGTCCACCCTCCTAAGGCACATCAACCAATACAACACATGTCCACCCTCCTAAGGCACATCAACCAATACAATACATGTCCACCCTCCTAAGGCACATCAACCAATACAACACATGTCCACCCTCCTAAGGCACATCAACCAATACAACACATGTCCACCATCCTAAAGCACATCAACCGATACAACACATGTCCACCCTCCTAAGGCACATCAACCAATACAACACATGTCCACCCTCCTAAGGCACATCAACCAATACAACACATGTCCACCCTCCTAAGGCACATCAACCAATACAACACATGTCCACCCTCCTAAGGCACATCAACCAATACAACACATGTCCACCATCCTAAAGCACATCAACCAATACAACACATGTCCACCCTCCTAAGGCACATCAACCAATACAACACATGTCCACCCTCCTAAGGCACATCAACCAAGACAACACATGTCCACCCTCCTAAGGCACATCAACCAATACAACACATGTCCACCCTCCTAAGGCACATCAACCATCACATCACACGTTCTCCCTCCCGAAGCTCATCCACCAACACATCAAGCAGAAATGCACATAAAAAAAACGGATCTGGAGGTGACGAGACGATTAATACCGTCTAAAAGCACTTTGGAGAATTCCCTGAGCTAGGCCACTCAGAGCTCATTCCCTCTCATCCCATGTTCATTTAATTCGTTATTTAATTCATTCTAACCTGGCCATACAGGTGGACCAATGGGATTAAAGCTCTCTCCTAAAGTGAAACTCGCTCCTTCCTCTTCTATATCTCCCTCACTTCTCCTCCGGTGGGCCATTTGGAGAGAGGAGAGGGTGGGCCATTTGGAGAGAGGAGAGTAGAGGTTGGGCCATTTGGAGAGAGGAGAGAGTGGGCCATTTGGAGAGAGGAGAGTAGAGGTTGGGCCATTTGGAGAGAGGAGAGGGTGGGCCATTTGGAGAGAGTAGAGGAGAGAGAGGGCCATTTAGAGAGAGTAGAGTAGAGAGAGGGCCGTTTAGAGAGAGTAGAGTAGAGAGAGGAGAGGAGAGGGTGGGTCATTTAGAGAGAGTAGAGTAGAGATAGGGCCATTTAGAGAGAGTAGAGTTAAGAGAGGGCCATTTTGTGTGCGTGTGTGTGTGTGTGTCTGTCTGTCTGTCTGTCTGTCTGTCTGTCTGTGTCTCTGTGTCTCTGTGTCTCTGTGTCTCTGTGTCGCTGTGTCGCTGTGTCTTTATGTGTCTGGGAGAGCTTTCAGACATGCTCCTGTGGTGTGTTTGAGAATCATTGTGAAAAGTGCAAATAAAAGTTTTGCAAAAGTGACAAGAATATTCTAATAACATGGCTATATAGTAGTACTGGTAATAACATGGCTATATAGTAGTACTGGTAATAACATGGCTATATAGTAGTACTGGTAATAACATGGCTATATAGTAGTACTGGTAATAACATGGCTATATAGTAGTACCAGTAATAACATGGCTATATAGCAGTACCAGTAATAACATGGCTATATAGTAGTACTGGTAATCACATGGCTATATAGTAGTACCAGTAATAACATGGCTATATAGTAGTACTGGTAATAACATGGCTATAATAGTAGTACCAGTAATAAAATGGCTATATAGTAGTACTGGTAATAACATGGCTATATAGTAGTACTGGTAATAACATGGCTATATAGTAGTTCTGGTAATAACATGGCTATATAGTAGTACCGGTAATAACATGGCTATATAGTAGTACTGGTAATAACATGGCTATATAGTAGTACCAGTAATAACATGGCTATATAGCAGTACCAGTAATAACATGGCTATATAGTAGTACTGGTAATCACATGGCTATATAGTAGTACTGGTAATAACATGGCTATATAGTAGTTCCTGTGATAACATGGCTATATAGTAGTACCAGTAATAACATGGCTATATAGTAGTTCTGGTAATAACATGGCTATATAGTAGTACCAGTAATAACATGGCTATATAGTAGTTCTGGTAATAACATGGCTATATAGTAGTACCAGTAATAACATGGCTATATAGTGGTACTGGTAATAACATGGCTATATAGTAGTTCTGGTAATAACATGGCTATATAGTAGTACTGGTAATAACATGGCTATATAGTAGTACTGGTAATAACATGGCTATATAGTAGTTCCTGTGTTAACATGGCTATATAGTAGTACTGGTAATAACATGGCTATATAGTAGTTCTGGTAATAACATGGCTATATAGTAGTACCAGTAATAACATGGCTATATAGTAGTTCTGGTAATAACATGGCTATATAGTAGTACCAGTAATAACATGGCTATATAGTGGTACCAGTAATAACATGGCTATATAGTAGTACTGGTAATAACATGACTCTGTACCGTAACACCCTGTATATAGCCTCCACATTGACTCTGTACCGTAACACCCTGTATATAGCCTCCACATTGACTAGGTACCGGTACCCCCCTGTATATATAGGGTGTTATAGTACCAGTAATAACATGGCTATATAGTGGTACCAGTAATAACATGGCTATATAGTAGTACCAGTAATAACATGGCTATATAGTAGTACCAGTAATAACATGGCTATATAGTAGTTCTGGTAATAACATGGCTATATAGTGGTACCAGTAATAACATGGCTATATAGAGTACTGGTAATAACATGGCTATATAGTGGTACCAGTAATAACATGGCTATATAGTGGTACCAGTAATAACATGGCTATATAGTAGTACCAGTAATAACATGGCTATATAGCAGTACCAGTAATAACATGGCTATATAGTAGTACTGGTAATCACATGGCTATATAGTAGTACCAGTAATAACATGGCTATATAGTAGTACTGGTAATAACATGGCTATATAGTAGTTCTGGTAATAACATGGCTATATAGTAGTACTGGTAATAACATGGCTATATAGTAGTACTGGTAATAACATGGCTATATAGTAGTACCAGTAATAACATGGCTATATAGTAGTTCTGGTAATAACATGGCTATATAGTAGTACTGGTAATAACATGGCTATATAGTAGTTCTGGTAATAACATGGCTATATAGTAGTACTGGTAATAACATGGCTATATAGTAGTACTGGTAATAACATGGCTATATAGTAGTACCAGTAATAACATGGCTATATAGTAGTTCATGGCTATATTTATATTATTATATTAGTCACATGCGCCGATTACAACAGGTAGACCTAACAGTGAAATGTTTACTTTAGAGCCCTGACCAACAATGCAATTTAAAAAAATACATGGAAAAGAATAATAAATAAAAGTAACAAGTAATTGAAGAGCAGCGGGGTATCGGTACTTGGTCAATGTGGAGGCTATATACAGGGGGTACCGGTACAGAGTCAGTGTGGAGGCTATATACAGGGGGTACCGGTACTTGGTCAATGTGGAGGCTATATACAGGGTTTTACGGTACAGAGTCAATGTGGAGGCTATATACAGGGTTTTACGGTACAGAGTCAATGTGGAGGCTATATACAGGGTGTTACGGTACAGAGTCAATGTGGAGGCTATATACAGGGGGTACCGGTACTTGGTCAATGTGGAGGCTATATACAGGGTTTTACGGTACAGAGTCAATGTGGAGGCTATATACAGGGTTTTACGGTACAGAGTCAATGTGGAGGCTATATACAGGGTGTTACGGTACAGAGTCAATGTGGAGGCTATATACAGGGGGTACCGGTACCTAGTCAATGTGGAGGCTATATACAGGGTGTTACGGTACAGAGTCAATGTGGAGGCTATATACAGGGGGTACCGGTACAGAGTCAATGTGGAGACTATATACAGGGTTTTACGGTACAGAGTCAATGTGGAGGCTATATACAGGGGGTACCGGTACCTAGTCAATGTGGAGGCTATATACAGGGTTTTACGGTACAGAGTCAATGTGGAGACTATATACAGGGTGTTACGGTACAGAGTCAGTGTGGAGGCTATATACAGGGTTTTACGGTACAGAGTCAATGTGGAGACTATATACAGGGTGTTACGGTACAGAGTCAATGTGGAGGCTATATACAGGGGGTACCGGAACAGAGTCAATGTGGAGGCTATATACAGGGTGTTACGGTACAGAGTCAATGTGGAGGCTATATACAGGGTGTTACGGTACAGAGTCAGTGTGGAGGCTATATACAGGGTGTTACGGTACAGAGTCAATGTGGAGGCTATATACAGGGTGTTACGGTACAGAGTCAATGTGGAGGCTATATACAGGGTGTTACGGTACAGAGTCAATGTGGAGGCTATATACAGGGTGTTACGGTACAGAGTCAGTGTGGAGGCTATATACAGGGTGTTAGGGTACAGAGTCAATGTGGAGGCTATATACAGGGTGTTACGGTACAGAGTCAATGTGGAGGCTATATACAGGGGGGTACCGGTACAGAGTCAATGTGGAGGCTAAATACAGGGGGGTACCGGTACCTAGTCAATGTGGAGGCTATATACAGGGTGTTACGGTACAGAGTCAATGTGGAGGCTATATACAGGGGGTACCGGTACAGAGTCAGTGTAGAGGCTATATACAGGGGGTACCGGTACAGAGTCAATGTGGAGGCTATATACAGGGTGTTACGGTACAGAGTCAATGTGGAGGCTATATACAGGGGGGTATCGGTACTTGATCAATGTGGAGGCTATATACAGGGGGGTACCGGTACCTAGTCAATGTGGAGGCTATATACAGGGTGTTACGGTACAGAGTCAATGTGGAGGCTATATACAGGGTGTTACGGTACAGAGTCAGTGTGGAGGCTATATACAGGGGGTACCGGTACAGAGTCAGTGTGGAGGCTATATACAGGGGGTACCGGTACAGAGTCAATGTGGAGGCTATATACAGGGTGTTACGGTACAGAGTCAGTGTGGAGGCTATATACAGGGGGTACCGGTACAGAGTCAATGTGGAGGCTATATACAGGGTGTTACGGTACAGAGTCAATATACAGGGTGTTACAGTACAGAGTCAATGTGGAGGCTATATACAGGGGGTACCGGTACAGAGTCAATGTGGAGGCTATATACAGGGGGTACCGGTACAGAGTCAATGTGGAGGCTATATACAGGGGGTACCGGTACAGAGTCAATGTGGAGGCTATATACAGGGGGTACCGGTACAGAGTAAATGTGGAGGCTATATACAGGGTGTACCGGTACAGTGTCAATGTGGAGGCTATATACAGGGGGGGGGTACCGGTACAGAGTCAACGTGGAGGCTATATATAGGGTGTTACGGTACAGAGTCAATGTGGAGGCTATATACAGGGTGTTACGGTACAGAGTCAGTGTGGAGGCTATATACAGGGGGTACCGGTACAGAGTCAGTGTGGAGGCTATATACAGGGGGTACCGGTACAGAGTCAATGTGGAGGCTATATACAGGGTGTTACGGTACAGAGTCAGTGTGGAGGCTATATACAGGGGGTACCGGTACAGAGTCAATGTGGAGGCTATATACAGGGTGTTACGGTACAGAGTCAATATACAGGGTGTTACAGTACAGAGTCAATGTGGAGGCTATATACAGGGGGTACCGGTACAGAGTCAATGTGGAGGCTATATACAGGGGGTACCGGTACAGAGTCAATGTGGAGGCTATATACAGGGGGTACCGGTACAGAGTAAATGTGGAGGCTATATACAGGGTGTACCGGTACAGTGTCAATGTGGAGGCTATATACAGGGGGGGGTACCGGTACAGAGTCAACGTGGAGGCTATATATAGGGTGTTACGGTACAGAGTCAATGTGGAGGCTATATACAGGGTGTTACGGTACAGAGTCAATGTGGAGGCTATATACAGGGGGGTACCGGTACAGAGTCAATGTGGAGGCTATATACAGGGGGGTACCGGTACAGAGTCAATGTGGAGGCTATATACAGGGTGTTACGGTACAGAGTCAATGTGGAGGCTATATACAGGGGGTACCGGTACAGAGTCAGTGTAGAGGCTATATACAGGGGGTACCGGTACAGAGTCAATGTGGAGGCTATATACAGGGTGTTACGGTACAGAGTCAATGTGGAGGCTATATACAGGGGGGTATCGGTACTTGATCAATGTGGAGGCTATATACAGGGGGGTACCGGTACCTAGTCAATGTGGAGGCTATATACAGGGTGTTACGGTACAGAGTCAATGTGGAGGCTATATACAGGGTGTTACGGTACAGAGTCAGTGTGGAGGCTATATACAGGGGGTACCGGTACAGAGTCAGTGTGGAGGCTATATACAGGGGGTACCGGTACAGAGTCAATGTGGAGGCTATATACAGGGTGTTACGGTACAGAGTCAGTGTGGAGGCTATATACAGGGGGTACCGGTACAGAGTCAGTGTAGAGGCTATATACAGGGGGTACCGGTACAGAGTCAATGTGGAGGCTATATACAGGGTGTTACGGTACAGAGTCAATGTGGAGGCTATATACAGGGGGGTATCGGTACTTGATCAATGTGGAGGCTATATACAGGGGGGTACCGGTACCTAGTCAATGTGGAGGCTATATACAGGGTGTTACGGTACAGAGTCAATGTGGAGGCTATATACAGGGTGTTACGGTACAGAGTCAGTGTGGAGGCTATATGCAGGGGGTACCGGTACAGAGTCAGTGTGGAGGCTATATACAGGGGGTACCGGTACAGAGTCAATGTGGAGGCTATATACAGGGTGTTACGGTACAGAGTCAGTGTGGAGGCTATATACAGGGGGTACCGGTACAGAGTCAATGTGGAGGCTATATACAGGGTGTTACGGTACAGAGTCAATATACAGGGTGTTACAGTACAGAGTCAATGTGGAGGCTATATACAGGGGGTACCGGTACAGAGTCAATGTGGAGGCTATATACAGGGGGTACCGGTACAGAGTCAATGTGGAGGCTATATACAGGGGGTACCGGTACAGAGTCAATGTGGAGGCTATATACAGGGGGTACCGGTACAGAGTCAATGTGGAGGCTATATACAGGGGGTACCGGTACAGAGTAAATGTGGAGGCTATATACAGGGTGTACCGGTACAGTGTCAATGTGGAGGCTATATACAGGGGGGGGTACCGGTACAGAGTCAACGTGGAGGCTATATATAGGGTGTTACGGTACAGAGTCAATGTGGAGGCTATATACAGGGTGTTACGGTACAGAGTCAATGTGGAGGCTATATACAGGGGGGTACCGGTACAGAGTCAATGTGGAGGCTATATACAGGGGGGTACCGGTACCTAGTCAATGTGGAGGCTATATACAGGGTGTTACGGTACAGAGTCAATGTGGAGGCTATATACAGGGGGTACCGGTACAGAGTCAGTGTAGAGGCTATATACAGGGGGTACCGGTACAGAGTCAATGTGGAGGCTATATACAGGGTGTTACGGTACAGAGTCAATGTGGAGGCTATATACAGGGGGGTATCGGTACTTGATCAATGTGGAGGCTATATACAGGGGGGTACCGGTACCTAGTCAATGTGGAGGCTATATACAGGGTGTTACGGTACAGAGTCAATGTGGAGGCTATATACAGGGTGTTACGGTACAGAGTCAGTGTGGAGGCTATATACAGGGGGTACCGGTACAGAGTCAGTGTGGAGGCTATATACAGGGGGTACCGGTACAGAGTCAATGTGGAGGCTATATACAGGGTGTTACGGTACAGAGTCAGTGTGGAGGCTATATACAGGGGGTACCGGTACAGAGTCAATGTGGAGGCTATATACAGGGTGTTACGGTACAGAGTCAATATACAGGGTGTTACAGTACAGAGTCAATGTGGAGGCTATATACAGGGGGTACCGGTACAGAGTCAATGTGGAGGCTATATACAGGGGGTACCGGTACAGAGTCAATGTGGAGGCTATATACAGGGGGTACCGGTACAGAGTCAATGTGGAGGCTATATACAGGGGGTACCGGTACAGAGTCAATGTGGAGGCTATATACAGGGGGTACCGGTACAGAGTAAATGTGGAGGCTATATACAGGGTGTACCGGTACAGTGTCAATGTGGAGGCTATATACAGGGGGGGGTACCGGTACAGAGTCAACGTGGAGGCTATATATAGGGTGTTACGGTACAGAATCAATGTGGAGACTATATACAGGGGGTACCGGTACAGAGTCAATGTGGAGGCTATATACAGGGGGTACCGGTACAGAGTCAACGTGGAGGCTATATATAGGGTGTTACGGTACAGAGTCAATGTGGAGACTATATAGAGGGTGTTACGGTACAGAGTAAATGTGGAGGCTTTATACAGGGGGTACCGATACAGAGTCAATGTGGAGGTTATATACAGGGGGTACCAGTACAGAGTCAATGTGCGGGGAAACCGGTTAGTTGAGGTAATTCAGGTAATATGTACATGTAGGTAGAGTTATTAAAGTGACTATGCATAGATGATAACAACAGAGAGTATCAGCGATGTAAAATATGGTTGGGAGGGATGTAAGTTGTCTGGGTAGCCATTGATTAGATGCTCAGGAGTCTTATGGCTTGGGGATTGAAGCTGTTTAGAAGGCTCTTGGTCCTAGACTTGGTGCTCCGGTACTGCTTGCCGTGTGGTAGTCACTGTCTTGGTGTGCTTGGACCATGTTTGTTGGTGATGTAGACACAACCTGCAACAAGCTGCTCCACTACAGCCCTGTCGATGAGAATGGGGGCTTGCTCGATCTTCCTTTTCCTGTAGTCCACAATCATCTCCTTAGTCTTGGTTACGTTGAGGGATAGGTTGTTATTCCAGGTCTCTGACCTCCTCCCTATAGGCTGTCTCGTCGTTGTTGGTGATCAGGCCTACCACTGTTGTGTCATCTGCAAACTTAATGATGGTGTTGGAGTCGTGCCTGGCCGTGCAGTCATGAGTGAGCAGGGAGTACAGGAGGGGACTTAGCACGCACCCCTGAGGGGTCCCCATGTTGAGGGTCAGTGTGGCAGATGTGTTGTTACCTACCCTTACCACCTGGGGGCGGCCCACCAGTAAGTCCAGGATCCAGTTGCAGAGGGAGGTGTTTAGTTCCAGAGTCCTTAGCTTAGTGATGAGCTTTATGGGCACTATGGTGTTGAACGCTGAGCTGTAGTCAATGAATAGCATTCTCACATAGGTGTTCCTTTCGTCCAGGTGGGAAAGGGCAGGGTGGCGTGCAATAGAGATCGCATCATCTGTGGATCTGTTGGTGCGGTATGCAAACTAGAGTGGGTCTAGGGTTTCTGGGATAATGGTGTTGATGTGAGCCA